>NC_066538.1:3774925-3799925 GCF_024679095.1 Eriocheir sinensis
CCGCGTGTAAACATGGAACTTAATCCCCTATGCTGCCCTGAAGGAGGAGGAGGAGGAGGAGGAGGAGGAGAAGAGGAATGAGGTGATTTTAGTAGTCTTGGTAAGGTGACACAGGAGATCAGATGAGGAGGAGGAAGAGGAGGAGGAGGAGGAGGAGGAAGAGTAGGAGGAGGAAGAGGGAGGAGGAGGAGGAGGTAATGGTGAAAGAAAGGTTAGCAGTGTAAAAGAATCTGAAACTAATGGGGAAGAGAGAGAGAGAGAGAGAGAGAGAGAGAGAGAGAGAGAGAGAGAGAGAGAGAGAGAGAGAGAGAGAGAGAGAGAGAGAGAGAGAGAGAGAGAGAGAGAGAGAGAGAGAATATCATAGTGCGCAGAATATGGTGTGTGTTTGTTTGCGTGTGTGTGTGTGTGTGTGTGTGTGTGTGTTCAGGAGTGAAGGTGGCAGGTGAGTGATAAGAAGGGGAGGAGGAAGGGGAAGATAAACGGGAAAGGGGAAGAGGAAGGGAAGCAGGAAGGGGAAGAGAACGAAGAAGGGGAAAGAGAAATAAAAGAAAAATAAAGGAGAGAAATATGACAAAAGAACAGAGGAATATAAGGTTAAAACAACGAAGAGAGAAATATAAGATAGCCATTAAAAGGGAAATACGAGAAAGGAAGAAATGTAAAGATGAAAATGAAGAAAAAATTAAGAAAAAAGAAAGAAGGAAGGAAGATGAAAACCGCACTGAACGAAAATTATATACGAAACGAGTGAAAATAAAAGAGAGAGAGAAAGAGAGGGTAAAAAGCAAGAAATAAAACAATAAAAATAAAGAAATATTGAAGAAAAACTAAAAAAAAGCGAAATATGTGAAAAAATGAGAGAGAGAGAGAGAGAGAGAGAGAGAGAGAGAGAGAGAGAGAGAGAGAGAGAGAGAGAGAGAGAGAGAGAGAGAGAGAAGAGAGAGAGAGAGAGAGAAAAAATAAAGACATGGGAGAGAGAAAAAAAAGACAGGAGGAAAAGAAAGAAGCAAATGAGAGAAAAAAAAAAGAAGAAGCGGAGGGAAAGAAGGAAGAGAGAGAGGGAGGTGGAGGCGAGAGAAACAGGGAAGGGGAATGTTAGGGGAGGGTCAGGAGGGGAGGCAGGAGGGATGGGGGATAGGAGGGGGGTGGTCAGCGTGGGACACAAAGTCAGTCAGCATTATAATCTTGTGTGAGTGGCTGGTGGTGTCAGGAAGTCGAACTGTGTGTGTGTGCTGACGCCGGGAGAGTGTCAGGGAGTGGCGCTGATTGTGTGTGTGTGTGTGGGTGTGTGTGTGGGTGTGTGTGTGGGTTGGGGGAGAAATGAATGTTTGGAGAGAGAGAGAGAGAGAGAGAGAGAGAGAGAGAGAGAGAGAGAGAGAGAGAGAATACAAATTGGTCACACACACGCCTTCACAGAATTAACCAGGAAACTAAAATAAAATGCCAACAGAAATAGTTCCAACGCGTACCTTTTTGAGCCATCTGTTTCTGCTCGACCTTCGAAAACCTGTAAGGAGAAAATAAAATAAATTAACACAAAGGTAAAGAACAACAGAGCCATATCACTAACGACAATAACAAGAGGTAAAGAAAAAGAGGAAGAACAGTTAGGAGAATAAGATGATGAAATATATAATGACTGAAAGGAAGAAGAAAAAGAACGAAAATATAAAGAACAGTAAATCCATATCAATAACGACAATAACAAGAGGTAAAGAAAAAAAGGAAGAACAGTAAGGAGAACAAGATGTAGTATAATGATTAAAAGAAGGAAGAAAAAGAACAAAAAGGTAAAGAACAGTAAATCCATATAAATAACAACAATAACAGGAAGAGAAGAAAAAAAGGAAGAGGAGTAAGGAGAACAAGAGGATGAAGTACAATGAATAATAGGAAGGAAGAACAAGAAGAACAAAAAAAAAGAGGAAGAACAAGAAAATATGAAAGAAAAAAATAAGGTTCAAGAAGGAGAGAAAAAAAGATGAAGACAGAAAAAAGAAAAAAAGAACAGGAGAAAGAACAAAACCAAACAGTAGAAGAAAAAGAAGAGGAGGAAAACGAGGAAGAAGAGGAAGAGCAAGTAGAAGGATGAGAGAGAATAAGAATAATTTGAAGGACGAAAATATTAAGAAGAGGACGAAGAGGAGGAAAACAAGGAAGCGGGCGAACAAAAACATAATTAAAGAACAAGAAAGAACACTAAGAAAAACAGACGAAATATGAATGCAACAGCCACTCCAACCCTGACACACACACACACACACACACACACACACACACACACACACACACACACACACACACACCAAAAAAATAAAAGGTAAAGAACAAGACTAATAGGATATACAACAATAACAACAACAACAACAACAACAACAACAACAACAACAACAACATCAACAATACCATGACCCAATGCTCCCCTATTCCCTCACCTAATTATTGCAGTCAATTATCCAGCAAATTAAATCAAAGTCATTTAGATTCACGACCTTGATAACTTACGGCCCATGATTATTTTCTTTGTTCTCTCTCTCTCTCTCTCTCTCTCTCTCTCTCTCTCTCTCTCTCTCTCACGATGTTGTCTTTACATTAAGGACCCCAAGAGTGTCATATTCTGTCCGCCTGAGTAGAAAGACAATATTTTCTTTACCTCCGTCTATCTTTTTTTCTTTATTTTCTTTTTTTTTTCTCTTCCTCTCTTCCTCCACTTCCCTCCTCCTCTTCCACACCTTATGTTCAAATCCCAGGTGGAGGTAAATATGGATAGGAATCGAGCTCTCTCTCTCTGACAACATTTTTTTATCCATTATTCCTTTTTTCATTATTTATTCTTTTCATCTTCTTTTTCCTCCTCCTCTTCCAATTTTCTTCCTTTTTCTCTCTCTATTATATTCTTTCGTCCATTCTTTATCATCAAATCCTCCGTCTCTTCTTTCTATTTTTCCTCTTATTCTTCATTACATCTTCACTCTCTTTTCTTCTTTTTCTTTTGTTCTCCTTCCTCTTTTTGAATCTAACAACATTTTTTTACATTATTTTACATTTACATTTACATTTTACATTTATATTATATTACATTTTTTATTTTACATTTTTTTTACATTATTTTTATTTTTTTACATTATTTTACATTATTATTTCTGCATTTTTTTCCGTATATATATTTTCATTTCTTTGTCATTGTTTTTCGGGTAATTTTTTCTTCATTTTCTTCATCTGTTTCCTCAAGACAGTTTCCCTTCCTCGTCAACAGCTTTCTTTCTTCTTTCTTCCTCTCGTTCTTGGTCCAATTAATTTTCTTCAAAGGTGACCCAATTTCATGCCTCCAGACCCATTTTCTTCTTTCATCACCACACCTCTTTCTCTTTCTCTCGTTTTCTCTCGATTTTCTTCAATATTTCACTTCCTAAATTGTTTCTCCTCCTTTTCTTCTTTTCATCTACATTCTTTTGATTCATATTCTTTTTCATCGTCATTACTATTTCATCATCGTTTTGCTCTGCTTTTTTCTTCTTCTTCTTTCTTCCTCTTCTTTTTCTTCTCCTTCTTCTTCTTCTTCTTCTTTTCTTCTTCTTTCTTTTGATCCTTTTCCTTCTTCTACTTCTTTCTTCTTTACCGTTTTCATCATCATCATTGCCCTTCTTCTTCTTCTTCTTCTTCTTCTTCTTCTTCTTCTTCTCCTTCTTCTTCATCTTCTTCTTTTTCTTATTTTCTTCTTCTTCTTCCTTCTTCTCCTTTTCCATTACAGTTTTCATCATCATCATTGCCCTACTTCTTCTTCTTCTTCTTCTTCTTCTTCCACTTCTTCTTCCTCTTCTTCTTCCTTCTTCTTCTTTTTCATTACAGTGTTCATCATCACCAATATCGTACTTTTTCCTTCTTCCTCCTCCTCCTCCTCCTCCTCCTCCTCCTCCACAGGTGAGACAAATTCCTTCCATAGCACAGGTAATGAGGAAGAAATGCCGTTACCTTTCCTCCTCCTCCTCCTCCTCCTCCTCCTCCTCCTTCATCTCCTTCTCCTTTTCCTCCTCCTCCTCCTCCTTCGTTTCCTCCAAGTCCACACAGGCATTCCCTCCATCGTGGTTTCATTGTTCCTCCACTTTCCTATATCCCTCCCCCCCTCCCTTTCCTCCCCCCCCTCCATTCCATTACAAAGGCCGGGCTATTTTCTCTAACAACCCAATCTCCGTTTAATCTCTGCCGTACACACACACACACACACACACACACACACACACACACACTCGCAGACGGACATAAACGAATTTTTCCTTCATTTCCTTTCTCTTCTTTCCCTTCTCTTTCTCCTTCTTCTCTCTCTCTCTCTCTCTCTCTCTCTCTTCCTTTCAATTTATCCTTTCTCTTTCCTTTTTCTTTTCTTCCTGTCTTCTTTTCTTTTCTTTCTCACTTCCGTCTCCCTCTTTTATCAGTGGTTTTTCTTTCTACTTTTTCTTCTCTTGTCTTCTTTTCTTGTTCTTTTCTTTTTCTTCCTATTCCCTTTCTTCATTCCCCTTCTTTATCAGTTTTTTTCCTATTCCTCCTAAAAATTTTGCTGAGAGAGAGAGAGAGAGAGAGAGAGAGAGAGAGAGAGAGAGAGAGAGAGAGAGAGAGGAAATAATCCCTACCAATTCACTTCCCTCCTTCCTTCCCTTCATCAAAATTTTGCCGTAAGAGAAAATCGGAAAAAGTGACTAAAAGAGAAAATGAGATGAAAAAAAGAGGAAAAAAGTGCCCATGTTCGCGTGATTCGACATAAAGAGATTACGTCACGGATCGCCTCGCCGCCGCCAATCCGGTTATAACGAATTAATGGATGTTGAGCGCGCCACGACCCCGCTAATCCGAACCCCGACTCCGAGGAACCTTCAGGGGACACGAAAATGAAAAAAAAAAAAAAAAATAAGAAAAAAGAGGAAAAGGAAAATAAAGCGTAGTAGTTAAAAAAAATGCAAAAATCAAGGGAAACGAAAATGAAAAGAAGAAAAATAGGAAAAGGAAACGTAGTAAGAAAACGAGGCAAAACTGAAGGTAAAGCCCCGGTCACATATGCGGGTACGGGTGGTCCACGAGTTGAATTTTAAACCCGCTAATAACGCGTGGTAGGACGCGGATGACGCGTGGATGTGGCGCTAATGGTGCGCTACAACCCGTGGTAGAAAATCAACCCGCGCTAGAAAGTTTTGGAAAGTTCAAAACTTTGAGGCGCGGGTGCCCACGGGTCGCACCCGCGGGTGACGCGTTGATAACCCGTGGACAATGCGTGTTAACGCGCAGATAAGGCGCTGATAAGCCGTGATGACCCGTGATAGGCCGTGGAGCTTTAACGGGTTATCGTGGGTCAAGAGCGGGCTAGCACGGCTTATCCGCGAGTTATCCGCGTCGTATCCGCGTCTTGTCAACTGGTTATTACGGGTACTCTGGGACTATATATTGGGGGGCTACTGCCCAGCATTCATCACTCCTGCTCCAGACGTCGTTGCGTAAACATGGACCGTAGTGACCTCGTCTGCATGCTGATGCAACAGCATATGAACCTGCAGTACCAAGTCCATCAGCACCTCTCTGAAAGACGTAGAAGACGAAGACAGCAGAAGAGGAGGGTTGTCCGGAACATATGGGTTCGTGAGTGGATTGCCAGGAGACCTCTGCTTGGGCTGTACGATCGTCTCATGGTGGAGCTCCGCAATGAAGATCCAAGAGCCTTCCAGAACTTCATGAGAATGCCACCTGCCATGTTCGACGAAGTTGTGGAGAGACTAACACCAGCCCTTGAAAAGAAGACAACCAAGTGGCGAGAACCCCTTGAGCCAGGCCTGAAGGTTGCCCTCACCCTCAGGCACCTTGCTTCTGGCGCCAAGTACCGGGAGATGCAGTATGGTTGGAGGGTGCCTCACAACACCACTTGGGAGCCATCTGGAGCAGTGTGGTCGGTGGTCTGGAAGCAGTGCTGGAGCTGGTGCTGGAGCTGGAGCTGGATGTTGCTTGTCTGGAGTCTGGAGCGAGAGTAGTTCTGCCGCCCGGCCGGGCGCTTTAAACCCGCCGAGGAGGCGCGCGCAACCCGGATTAATCCGCGAACGGGCCGCGCTTGACACGTGGACAACGCTCGGATGTCGCGTCATAACCCGATTTCGGGTTGTCTGCGGATTACCACGGGTTCGTCAATTTTTGGAAAGTTACGCCACGTGTCATCACGGCTTCTAAATTCAACTCGTGGACCACCCGTACCCGCATATGTGACCGGGGCCTAAGAATGAGACAATATCAAAGGTAAATATTAAGGTAACACTAATATGAAAGGTAAATATTAAGGGAACAGTAATAATGAAGGTAAAGGAGAAAGCAAAAGGCAACACGTGTATGAACCCAATGTATAAAAAGAATCTAATCGCTTTACTTTTTTGAAGCATCGGGAAAACACCAAAAATAAATACGTCTGACAAAATAAAGAGTACAAAGTGATGTGAAAGTGCTCGTGAATCTGACCAAGGTAATTCTCGCGACATATTGAGCTGATAATAAGATGGAAAAAAAATAAAACTAGTAATTTCTTCTTAAACTTAAATATTAGCCACAGAAAAAAAAATTAAGAGAAAACAAAAATGAATAATACAATAACCTACAAGAGAATAGCAATAATTTATAAGAGAAAATGAAGGAGATTAGAAAGGATTAAAAGAAAATCAAAGAAAAGGAAATACTAGAAATAACTGAATAGAAATAAATGAAAGAGAAAACAGAACAAATATAAGAAAAAATCCACAAAAAACATGAGGAAGCAAAAAATATATATACACGCAACATCGCCATTAATTTTGGAAGGGAAGGAAAACACACACACACACACACACACACACACACACACACACACACACACATGGGAGAGAAGACAGGTTAAGTGAAGAAGAAAAGGAGGAAGGAGGAAAGAGGAAAGGGAAAGAAGGAAGAAAAGGGAAAGAAGAAGGAAAGGAAGGAAGAATGATGCTCAGAAGAAAGAAGGGAAGAGAGAAGCTGCTGATTCGAGGAGGTGGAGATAAAAAAGATAGATGGGGATAGTTAGAAATACTGAAGATGAAACACACACACACACACACACACACACACACACACACACACACTCTGGCGACTCCCCCACCCCCACCTCACACTCACACGCCTGATAACCAAAAAGAAAAAAGAATAAAAAAAAAGAGGCAGGATTGACACTTTTCTTTGTCGGGGAAGACGCGAGAGTAAACAGTAAACAAATTAACTTCCGGGCCGCGAAAAAAATAATGTTCCCCGCGTCCTGTTTACCCGCGACGAAAATGGACAAGCAAACAAACAAAAAAAGAGAGACAAACACGGAAGTGACGGCTTATTCACGACGCCTGACTGAAGGAGAGACAAGACGAGGGAAAATAAACATGAGAAAAAAGTTTACATAATGACTGACTATCATGAGAAAAGTGTTTAGTAAAGTTTATACACGAAGATAAAAGGAAGGAAAAGGGGAAAAAAAAGAGAAATAAACAAGGAAATGACGGTTATTCACGACGCCTGACTGAAGGAGAGACAAGACGAGGGAAAATAAATATGAGAAAAAAGTTTACATAATGACTGACTATCATGAGAAAAGTGTTTATTAAAGTTTATACACGAAGATAAAAGGAAGGAAAAGGGGAAAAAAAGAGAAACAAACAAGGAAATGACGGTTATTCACGACGCCTGACTGATGGAGAGCAAAGACGAGGGAAAATAAAAAGGAAAAAAGTTTACATAATGAGAAAGGTTTAGTAAAGATTATACACGAAGATAAAAGGAAGGAAAAGAGACGGGAAAAGATGAGAGTAACATATATTTAATCAAATTTATGAATATTATATCAAGAATGGCAAGAGTGATGTTTATATACGATTGTAAAAGGGAAACTGCAAGAAAATAAAGAAAGAATAAAAATAAGAAATAAGAATTAATATATAAAAATTTTCTACGGATATTAAAATGAAAATGACGTAGTTTGCATTTATATTTGATGACTGAAGGAAAAGTAGACGAAGAAATACGAGAATAACTAATGCTTAAGGTTTAGTAATTAATTTTATAACAAGAAAGATGACAATGACACTTCCAAAACGGGACGAGAGAGAGAGAGAGAGAGAGAGAGAGAGAGAGAGAGAGAGAGAGAGAGAGAGAGAGAGAGAGAGAGAGAGAGAGAGAGAGAGAGAGAGAGAGAGAGAGAGAGGTTAAGCAACTGCGCATCCCGTTTTCTATAAGTTATCACGGACACTTAAAGAAAATGGAGCTTCTTCGATTGTTTAGAAAATGGAGAGAGAGAGAGAGAGAGAGAGAGAGAGAGAGAGAGAGAGAGAGAGAGAGAGAGAGAGAGAGAGAGAGAGAGAGAGAGAGGAAATAGGCCCTACCAATTCACTTCCCTCATCCTCCCATCCTTCCTTCCCTTCATCAAAATTTTGCCCGAAGAGAAAAACGGGAAAAAGTGACAAAAAGGAAAGAAAGAGGAAAAAAGTGACCATAGACGAGAAAAGAGAAGAATGACGGAAAACAGATTAACTTTGTGAAAATGAGAACACAACAGACAGAGGTTAAGTTTAAATAGCATAAAAGAACTGAGGAAGAAAACCAAAAGTCCAGAATGCGGAAATAATAACGAAATTTCCTTTATGAATGTTACTCCATCCCAGTTGACAGAGAAGACGGGCCTCAAAAAATAAAGCTCTAAAATATAAACGAACAATAAAATGATGTGGTAGTTAATGAAGAGCGATGAGATGAAGGATTTGAGCGATAACGAAAATAAATAAAACGGTTAAAAGTGAGTGATTGGCAGTACTCATAAAAAGACGAACGTACAACAGATCAAAAAGATATAGACGGATAAATCAACGTCAATCAAAAACAAAATAAAACAGGATTATATTATTTCCGCATCCATGAATAAAAAAAATCCCATGTGAAATAAAAATGAAAATATAAAGATACCACATAACAAGGAAAAAGATAAACGAATGTCACTCCAACACGTCAGAAAAGATAATAATTACAGACAATGAAAAAAACATAAGTGACAGCCATATGAGAAGCAGAAGAAGAGGAGGAAGACAAGGCAAAACAAACAGACAAAAACAGATTAGATTGGAAATAAAGATAAAAATAATAATGCTACTTGGAGACGCACACGAGGAGGAGTAACAGTAAAAGGAAGAGCAAGACTAAGCAAAAATAAATAAATAAATAAATAAATAAATAGCTTCTCTTTATAAGGCGAACCAAAACATAACTTAAAGAATATAAAAAAATGAAAAATAAAACCAAATAAAACGAGAAACACCATTATCCACGCGAAAGAGGAACAAGACAAAACAAGAATTAAAAAAACCCAGCTTATCTATCAAATAAAAACAACAAAAATATGAGAACAAAAAGTAAAACAAAATATGATAAAAAGAGAAACACCATTATATACGCGAAAGAGGAACAAGACAAAACAAAACAATCACAGAAAAAACACCTTTCCTCTGTATATGGCGAATTAAAACATAACCAAAGTACAAAAATGAAAATAAAACCAAATAAAATAAAACACAAACAACATTATGCACACGAAAGAAGATCAAGACAAAACAAGACAAAACAAACACAAAAAAACAGCTTCCTCCTAAAACACGAATAAAAACCTAACTTAAAAACATAAATATTAAAAAAAAAAAAAAAAAAATAGGAGAAACACCATTATGCACACGAAAGGGGATCATAATGCAACCCAAACAAACACAAAACACACCTTCTCATATAGCGAATCAAAACCTTACTTAAAAACATAAATAATAAAACAAAACTAAACAAAACAAAAGATAAACAAAATTATGCACACGAAAGAGGGTCATAATGCAACCCAAACAAACACTAAACACACCTTCTTCTCATATGGCGAATCAAAACCTAACATAAAGACATAAATAATTAAAAAAAACACTAAATAAAACAAAAAGAGAAACACCATTATGCACACGAAAGGGGGTCATAATGGAACCCAAACAAACACAAAACACACCTTCTTCTCATATGGCGAATCAAAACCTAATTTAAAAACATAAATAATAAAACAAAACTAAACAAAACATAAAGAGAAACAACATTATGCACACGAAAGAGGGTCATAATCAAACGCAAACACAAAAACACCTTTCCACAAACACAAACAAACACACATCTACAACACTAACAAAACAACACCCCCAAAAAGGAGCAACAGTAGCGTCACCATAACTCACACAGAAGGGCGGAGCGGCAAGACAGGACCAAACAAACACCAAACAGCGCTCACTTTAGACGCATTAGAACACTTAACAGCCTCCGCCGTCACCACCGCCGCCGCCGCAACACGTGGGCTGAAAGGCTCGCTAAACACCTACACAAACACCTCACGCCGGGCCGCACACACAAACACCTGAGGGAGTCTAATGAGCGACGCCACACGAACGCGACGCCGCATCATAGTAAGGAGAGTGTTGTGCAAAAAGAAAATAAAGTGTGTCCTATCTGTCATAATTGTGGGTCACGTTAGTTCGGGATATAGGCAAACTAATCTCCTAGTGGGCAGCGTTAGCAGTAGGGGAAGAGAAGAGAAGAGAAGAGAAGGGAAGAGAAGAGAAGAAAGCGAGAAGAAGAGAAGAAAACAAAACAAATGAAAACAAAAGAAAGAAGAAGAAACGAGAGAAGAAGAGGAGATACGATAAGAAAACGAAACAGAAAGAAAAGAAAGAGAGAGGAGAATAAAGAAGAGAAAATAAAAGAAATGAAGAGAAGGGAAGAGAAGAAAGCTAGAAGAGAAGAAAACAAATCAAAAGAAAACAAAAGAAAAGGAAGGAACGAGAGAAGAAGAGAAGATAGGATAAGAAAACGAAACAGAAAGAAAAGAAAATGAGAGGAGAATAAAGAAGAGAAAATAAAAGAAATGAAGAAAAACGAAGAAAACAGGACGCAAAAACAGACCAGAAGGAACGAGAGAAGAAGAGGAGATACGATAAGAGAACGAAACAGAAGAAAAGAAAAAGAGGAGAATAAAGAAGAGAAAATAAAAGAAAAATGAAGAGAAGCTAAGAAAACAGGACGCAAGAGACCAGAAACTTTACCTGCCAACTTACCTGAATATTTAATTAACGCGCGAGGGACCAAAGGAAAGTAGATAAAAAACATGCAACTAATTTTAATACATGAACGTTGCAATACACTGAAAACTCTGCCCAACAAGACGAGAGACAAAAATTAAAGGGAGACTTGCATATATTGACGGTTGACCACAAGGAAGGTTTAGTATGCAAGAAAAATATGAGGAAATGTTGAATATATGAATTAGTAAAAGGATGGAAATGGTGAGAATGAGAATTGAGGTAGATGCAAGAATGAAATAGCAATAATGATGATGATAGTGGTTGTGGTGGTGGTAGTAGTGGTGATGATAGTAATAGTAGTAGTAGTAGTAGTAGTAGTAGTAGTAGTAGTAGCAACAAACACACACGAAAAAAACATCAACTGCTACTTTCACCACAATCACTAAACAGATCAGCATACCAATCATAAACAAACACACACACACACACACACACACACACACACACACACACACACACACACACACACACACACGGAAACGGCTATTCAACTTGCCAAACAGATTCAAACATCACAAATCAATTAAAATCCATTAGAACACACACACACACACACACACACACACACACACACACACACACATCTATTAACCTCTCTCTTTATATGGCATGAGTGAGAGTGTGTACGTGTGTGTGTGTGTGTGTGTGTGTGTGTGTGGAGCAAACACGCACCCCACACCCAACCTCTCCCCCCCTGAATTCATCCATCACCCGGCTCTCACCCAACACCTAAGAACGACGCTAACATAAACACGAGGATAGTAGGGCGCCCTTCTGTAGTAGTCGTAGTAGCAGTAGTAGTAGTAGTAGTAGTAGTAGTAGTAGTAGCAAGGGGGGATAGCAACTCAAAAGCAATAAACAAAAACGGAAAAGAAAAAAAATCAGAGAGGAAATAAAAATAAAAGTTGAATTGCAAGTGAAAAAAAAAGGGAAGATAAGGAAAACTATAGAGAATGCAACGGGAAAAAATATAAATAAACAAACAATTAGATATAAGTATAAGTAGCAGTAGCAGTAGCAGTAGTAGTAGTAATAGTAGTAGTAGTAGTAGAACAGTTATACACCCAAACCTCGTATAGGGCACGTAGAGAGAGAGAGAGAGAGAGAGGTACCAGTTTTTCCTTACATAGTTCAGAGTCGTACTCGCAACATACCGTACGTGTTAGTGGAGAGTAAGGAAAAAAGTCTAAAATAAAAATAGAGAAACATATATAGGAAAAGAAAAACGACAAGGACCCGAGCCATCATAAATCATATTGGGGAGTACATTAAGATAACCAACCCACCGAGACACACACGCGAACCAGACACGTATCAGTAGTAGTAGTAGTAGTAGTAGTAGTAGTAGTGGTAGTAGAAGTTCTAACATCAACAATTACGATTAAGTCAATAAATCTTTAGTTTTAGAGAGAGAGAGAGAGAGAGAGAGAGAGAGAGAGAGAGAGAGAGAGAGACGGGTAATGTATCTCAGAAATGCAGTCGGTTGAGTCTTTCCACATCAAAAGGAAGGGAATGTATGTGTGTACTTTTTTCCCTTTCCTTCTCATTCTCTTCTTTTAGCTTTTCTTGACCCCTATTACAACACTTTTCTTTCTTTCTGTGCTTTTCCTCTTTTCCTACACCTCCTTTTCTTTCTTTGCTTTCCTTCCATTTCCAAACTCTCTCTGACATCATACTCATGGGCCACTGTGTACGTGTGTGTGTGTGTGTGTGTGTGTGTGTGTACGTGTGTGTGTACGTGTGTGTGTGTGTGTGTGTGTGAACGGTCGGCCGGGCAAGAAGGGCCATTATTTGCATATAAAACGTGTGAGGCCCAACGGGATGAGAGAGAGAGAGAGAGAGAGAGAGAGAGAGAGAGAGAGATGAGGAGCAACCGATGAAAGGGGCCAATAAGGGATCTCTCTCTCTCTCTCTCTCTCATGTGTAAAGGAGTAGTGATTTATAGCGTTGTTCGTGTATTGCTGAGAGAGAGAGAGAGAGAGAGAGAGAGAGAGAGAGAGAGAGAGAGAGAGAGAGAGAGAGTCATATTCAAATCGGGCTAACGACAAGACGAACACGAGAGAGAACACGACGGGAAATAACTAAAAACAGACACACTAACACAACTAAATTTGAACACTTAACGAATATGAAGTTTACAGAAGTACTTAATAGTGATACTTGAGCTCTCAGTGAAGGGTTGAATTAGAGACAGCAAGAGATGAGGAAATTGAAGCACTGTATGTAAAGAGCGAAAAATATGTAAGTAGATAAATAAGTAAAGTAAGTAAAGTATATGTTAAGTAAGAGCGAGAAATATGTAAGTAGAGAAATAAGTAAAATAAGTAAAGTATATGTTAAGTAAGAGCGAAAAATATGTAAGTAGAGAAATAAGTAAAGTAAGTAAAGTAGGCTATATGTTAAGTAAGAGCGAGAAATATGTAAGTAGAGAAATAAGTAAAGTAATATATATAAGTGTGATAAAGAAGGTAAGGAAAGAAAGGCGGTAAAAGAAGAAAAGAAGAAGGACGAAGAAGAAAAGAAAGAAAGGAGGTAAATATAGAAAGGAAGAAGATAATGGTATATAAAGATACGAAAAGAATGTAAGGAAGTTTAAAGTTTGATTTGTAAGAACAGAAAAATGCAGTTATATAAAAGGAAACCGAAAATAAAATAAATATGTTTGTTTGTAATGAGAAAAGATAGGAAAAAGGACTAGACATTTATAGAGAAACAAAGAGAAAAATAAAGAGAGGAGTAATTAATTGATACAGACAAAAATATATGACAAAAGAAATGAAGTATTGTATGAAAAGAAAAACACTGAGAATCAAATAATTCCTCGATGTGTTGAAACAGAGAAATACAAGATAATTGGATATAAATACATAAAATAATACAACTTCTAAATTCGTATAGTAAAATAAAGTTGACATTACTAGTAAATTTTAATAAGAATATGATACAAATAAAAAAAAGGGAAAATGGGACAACGAAAACAAAATAACAGAAAACAGGAAAAAAACTCGTTACCATGACAACTTTTGAAGACATGAAAACAGAAGGACAACAATAGCTGGAAACACACACACACACACACACACACACACACACACACACACACACACACACACACACAAATACACACACACCAAAAATTATCACATTCAAATTACACTCAAACCACAAAAGCAAACTAAAAAAAATGACTAAACCAAAAAAACAAAAACAAAAGCGAAAACACGAAAATGAGCCTAAAAAAACAAATCACTCAACAACAAAATAAAAAAAAACAAGAAAGGACGAAAAAGCAAAACCAACAATAACAAACGAAAATGAAAAAAAAACTATAATCTAACCAAAAAATGCAATACAAAAAAATAACCAAAAAAAATAAAAAATGAAAAATAGTCGAACCAAAAAAAGCAAAAAATAACAATACAGAAAAATAACAAAAACAAACAGAAAAACTAAAATTATATATAAAAAAATTAGTCCGTGTATTTTTTGAGCCTAATGAACACTACAAAAAAAGGAAAAAAAAGAGAAAAAAGCCACACTTGTTTGGAAAAAGCAGAGGACACAGAGCAGTTAGGAAATCAGGCGGATTAATGAACGGGCCATTAGGAGGAGGGGAAAAAAATCAGCTGAGAGTTAATGGACAAAAAAGCCTGACCCGTTGTAGTAATAGTAGTAGTAGTAGTAGTAGCAGTAGTAGTAGTAGTAGTAGTAGTAGTAGTAGTAGTAGTAGTAGTATCCTTATTATTCGTTTTCTTTCATATATATTTTTTTCTTTCTTCTTTCTCGATATTCCTTTGTCTCTCTTCCTTTCCCTCCGAAGTTCAACATGTCTGCACACTTGTCCCTCTCCCTCTTTTCTTTTCCTTTTAAACATATATTACCTTCAGACTTTTCTATATATTGTTTTTCTCTATCATTTTTCTTTCTCTATATTCATCTCTCTCTCTCTCTCTCTCTCTCATTCCCAAGCCCACCATAACAACACTCAACATCTCTCTCCCTCTTTTCCTTTTCCTTTCCTTTTAAACATGTATTATCTTTAGATTTATACATATTTTCTCTCATTCTTCTTTCTCTATATTCTCTCTCTCTCTCTTCCTCTCCTCCTCCTCTCCAACACCTTCAACTTTTCTTTCCTTCTTTTCCTTTTCTTTTCCTTTTAAACATGTATTATCTTTAGACTTACATATATATTTTTTATCATTCATCTTTCTCTATATTTCTCTGTCTCTCTCCCTCTTCCTCTCCTCTTCCTCTCCAGCACCTTCAACGTTTCTCTTTCCCTCTTTTCTTTTTTTCTTTTTCTCTCGCTGCTAATATTCGTGCAGGCAAATGTTCGTGTTTAAAAAGCCTCCTGAATGTATAATGTATAAAGCTAAAATACAGTCATCATCTCTGCCTTCCCACCCTCCCCTCCCTCCCTCTCTCTCTCCCTCTCTCCCTTCCTCCCTCCTCATTGTCCCCTGTGGTCCCTGCCTTCTCTCCCTTCCTCTCTCTCTTTTTTTTCCTCCTCTTCTCTTCCATTTTATTTTTCCTTCTTCTCTCCTTTCCTTTCTATCTTCTATCTTTCTCATCCTTTTGGTTTTTCCTCCTCTTCCTTTTTATTTTCTACTCTCTCCTTTTCTTTCCTCTTCCTGAATCTCTCTTTTTTCTTCATTTTCTCTTTCCTCCTCTTCCTCTCTCCCTCTTCACCCTTCCTTTTCCTCTTCTCTCCCTCTTCCTCTCATCCTTCTTCCTTCTCTTTCCCTCCCTATCTCCCTTCCTCCCTCCCTGTTCATCCCCATCTGCCTTTCCTTCTCTCCTTCTCTCCCCCTCTCCCTTCCTCCTCCTCCTCCTCCTCCCTCCTCATTCTTCGGCCACCCAGTATTGCCAATCTTCCTCCCTCCCTTCCTCCCTCCCTCCCCTGCAGTGTTACCAGCCACCCTCTGTCTATCACTGTTGCCATTGCCTATTACAACTCCCCCCTCCTCCCCTTTCCCAATCCCCCCAAGGACAGTGTTACCAGTGTCCGGGGGTTGGTCACTAGCCTCCCACTGTTGCCAATTACACCGTCAGCCAGTGTTGCCAGCCCCTACAATGAAGTTCTCGCATTGTTACCATTCCCGTGTCACTCCCTCGGGTTGTCGTGTTTGGCCAACATTGCGCCAGTGTAGCCAACCCCACACCATGCCCTTTTATGTCAGTGTTGCCAGTTCGAGCCCCCCTACCTACCGCCTCACCCTCCAACGCCTCCAGTGGGGTCTGTTGGTGGTCTGGCCTACTCTCTCTCTCTCTCTCTCTCTCTCTCTCTCTCTCTCTCTCTCTCTCTCAACCGTTCTTCTCTTCCTCTCTTCCTTCCTTCCTTCTCACCAAACCTTCCCATCTTTTCCTTCCTTCCTTCCTTCCTTCTCTTCATACCTTCCCATCTTTTCCTTCCTTCCTTCCTTCCTTTTTTCCCTACTCCTTACTCCTCCATAGCTTCTCTTCCTCCCTTTCTTCCTCTCCTTCCCTCCCTTTCTCCCTTCTTTGAGCATTTCCTCCACACTTCCTTCCTCCCTATCTTCCCTTTCACCTCCCCTTCCTTACCTCCTTCCCTTCTTCTCTTCCACCTCACACCCACCTCTCCTTCACACCTTCCCTCCTTGTCACCCATGTCACACCCCCTTCCCCACCTCTCCCTCCCTCCATCCTGTCACCCCCTTCCTCCCTCCCTCCCTCACACTTACTCCGCCTGCAACCGACACACACGCCCACGAATACTGATGACTAGCCGGCCTCCACTTTGTGCTTCGCCCGCGCATATAGAACACAATAATGACCCCGTGTAAGGACATAATGTAGTGGGGTGAGGGGGGTGAGGGAAGGGGTGATGGGAGGGGTGATCTTCTTAGTGGGTGCATGTGATGGGGTGATAGAATTGGATTGATAGATTGAATAGATAGAATGGGGTGATGGAGATGATGTGGAAGGGGTGATCTTGTGTAGGGGTGATGGAAGGGGTGGGGGAGTAATGGGATTGATGGGGTGTGTGATGGGGTGATAGAAGGGGTGATAAGGATATTGGAGGGGGTAATGGAGATATGATGGGGGTGTTGATACAGAGGTGATGGGAAATAAGGAAGGGGTAATGGAAGGGGTGATGGGGTGTTGGTGAAGGGGAAAGAAAGAGTGGAAAGAAAGGAAATTATAATGATGATGTGTGTTGAAGGGAAAAAAGTGATGAGAAGGAAAATAATGGAAAAAAATAGATAAATAAAAAATAAAAATAAGGAATGAGTGACAAGATAAAAGAAAAAAAAAGTAGAGAGGATAATTGATGAGGATTGATAGATGAGAAAATGGGGGATTGAGGAGGAATATTGAGGAGGAAAATGAGGAATGAGAGATACAAGAGAAAAAAATAGAGAAGAAAATTGAAATAGATAAAGATAATGAGAAAATAGAGGAGACTAAAAAAAGGGAGAGATTGATGAAGGGAGAGGAGGAGGGAGAGAGAGAAGAGGGTGGGAAATAAAGGAAACCAATGCCCACTCCATCCTTCCCTCCCTCCCTTCCCCCTCTTCTCCCTTCCTCCACCAACTCTCCCTCCCTCCTTCTCTCCCTCCCTCTCTCCCTCTCTCTCTATCAATGTTATTTCAGCGTCAGCAAATTCCACTACTGATAAAACACCTTCCCCCCTTCCCCCCCACCCTCTCTCCCCTTCCTCATCCTTCCCTTATCTCACCCTCTCCTCTCCCTTCCTCCTCCCTTCCCCTCCTTCACCCTTCCTACAACTTGGTCAACACACACACACACACACACACACACACACACACACACACCTCATCATGTAAACCAATAACAAGAAGAAAAAGAAGATAATGGAGAAGAGGAAGAGGAAGAAGACGAAGAAGAAGAAGAAGAAGAACAAGAACATGAAGAAGAAGAAGAAAAGGAACAAGAAAGAATAAAACAAGAACAATGATAAAAAAAGGCAAAAGACAATGAAAAGGATTAAAAGAAGAGGAAGACAAAGAAGAAGAAGAAGAAGAAGAAGAAGATGAGGAAGAAGAAAAAAAAAACACGAACAAGAACAAGAAGAACAAGGATTAAAAAGAAGAAAAAATATAGAAAAAGAAAAAAAGAAAATTACAAAAAAGAACGAAGAATTAAACAAAACAGAAAAACAAAAGAAAATAATAAAGAAAAAAACAAATAACATAATCTCCCTTTCCCCTGCCCCCTTCTTCCCCCCCTCCCTCCCTCCCCCTCCCCCCCTCAAGATCCTGTTTTCGCAAGGCAAGGATGAAGGATATGCAGGAGGCCAGGATGGAACCGAAGGATAACATACCAAAGCATTCCTACACGTGATCCTTCCCCCCCTCCCCCCTCCCCTTCCCCCTCCTCCCCCTCTTTCCTCCTCCCCTCTCCCCCTTTATCATACATCTCCTTCTTCCTCCATTTTGCCCCTCCCTTACTCTCCTTCTTTTCCTCCTTCTATTCTTCCTCCTCTTCTCTTCTCTCTGGCTTCTTCCTCTTCTTTCTTTATCTCCCCGTTTCTTCTCCTTCCTCTCCCCTTTACTCCTCTTTCTCTGTCAAACATCATCTTCCTCTCCCATTCTGCCCCTTCCCTCCCCTCTTTTCCTCCTCCTATTCTTCCTCCTCTTCTTGTTTTCCTTTTTCTTTATTTCCCTATTTCTTCTCCTTTCTCTCCCCTTTCCTCCCCTCTCTCTGTCAAACATTTTCATCTCCCCCTCGTCTCCTTCTTTTCTTCTTCTTTCTCCTCTCCTCTTCTTTCCGACTCCTTCCTCTTTTTTTCCCTCCTTCTTTATCTCCGTTTCTTTCTCCTTCCCTCCTTTCTTTTCCCTCCTTCTCTACCTCTCTGATTCCTTCTCCTTCCTTCCTTCATCTCATATTTCATCTCTTCTCCCTCTTTCTCCTTTCTTTATCCTGTTTCCCCTTATTCCTATCTTCGCATTACTGTTTTATCCTTTTCCTCACTCCTTATTTCCTTCTCTTTTTCCTTCCTTCCACTATCTTTTTTCCCCTTCTTCTTCCCTATCTTCTCTTCCTATCTGCCCTCTCCGTCCTCATCTCTTTCTTCTCCTCCTCTTCCTCTTCCACTCCTCCCAGAATCATTCCCTTCTTTCCTCTTTCTCTCCTCTTTTTCCTTTTCCCCTTCCCTTCATCTTCCTCCTCCTCTCTTCATCTTCTTCCACCTCCTCCCTTCCTTCCTTTATTTTCCTTCACCTCACTTCCCCAATTTAGCACCTGCCTTCCCCCTCCCCCCCACCTCCCCCCACTCCCCAACTTCCACTAGCAAACATTCCACTCCCTAATATCCGTTCTCCTCTTCCTCCTCCTCCACCTCCTCCTCCTACTCCTTCCTCTTCTACCTCCTACCTCTTCCTCCTCCTCCTCCTCCTTCCTCTTCCTACTCCTTCCTCTTCCCACTCCTCCTTATCTTACATCCTCTTACTCATTTTACCTCCTCCTCCTCCTCCTCCTCCTCCTCCTCCTCCTCTTCTTCTTCCTCCTCCAACGAGTTGTACTCAACGGACAGGCCTCGGTCAGTGCTGGGACCCTTCAAAATTTGCCGACGACACAAAGGTGGGTGGAAGGCCTCACAACGAGAGACCTGGACCAGATCACTCGGTGGTCAGAAAATGGCAGATGTCCTTCAACACTGCCAAATGTAAAGTAATGCATATCGGATCCAGAAACACATGGGTGGCGAACCACTACATGTTGTGCAAGAGGAAAGAGACCCCATCAGCAGTGACAAGCCAATACAATGGAACTTCGAATACAAGACGCCGGGAGTTATACAGGAAAGACATTGAATTACTTGAGAGAGTACAGCGAGATGATACCATCACTGAGGACGAAGCCCTATGAAGAGCGACTCGAGCGACTCAACCTCTTCACGTTGGAAAAGAGACGACTGCGGGGAGACATGATACAAGTCTTTAAGTACCTGAACAAGCTCAGCAACGTTGATCACTCCAAACTCTTCACGCTACAAACCAACCTGAGAACAAGAAACAACGGCAGGAGTTATTTCTCGAATAGAGTTGTTCGCCACTGGAACAGCCTTCCTGCAGAAGTGGTTAGCGCAGAGACCATCAACTCCTTCAAGAAACGCATTGATCGCCACTTTGCTGCATCGGGAGTGAACTGAACGTTCCCAAGAGTAGATACACAAGTGCTTTAATCCTTCCCTGCAAGCCACTCCTATGGCAAACGGATTGATTGAATCACTGAACGCAGGCAGCCTAGTAATGAGCCAACAGGCTTTCTGCTGCCTGCTAGTCCATGTTTCCATGTCCATGTTTCCTCGTTTACATTTTTATCACTTTTCTCAATATTTTCCTTGCTTGATTTTCTTAAGTTTCTCCTTCTTCCTCCTCCTCTTTCAAGTTTTCACACTCTTTTCCTTTTTTATTTACTTTATCATCCTCTCCGTTATTTCCCTTTCGTTATCTTCCCCTTTTTATCTTCCTCTCTCTACACATTTTCATCTATTTTTTTTTTTTTTGCTTTCTCGTCCTCGTCCCGTAATTTTCTTTCTTTTTTTCTTGTTCTACCCTTTTTATTTCCTTCTTTTCCTTCCCCTTCCTTTTCCTTCTCCTCTTCTTTAATTTTCTCTTCTTTCGCACTCTCTTCTTTACCTCCCTTCCTCCTTTTATTTTCTCTACATACCATATCATTGTCTTTCCCTTCCCCTCCCCTTCCTTCTTCCCCTTTCCCTTCCCCTGTCCCTTTAAATACTAGGATATGAGACTTTCCCCTCCATCTCTCCCCCTTCCTCACTTTCCTTCCCCTGTCATACCCTTTCCTTACCTCCCTTCCCTTTCCCTTCATCTCCTTTCTTTAATCTTCCTTCCTTCCTTTATCTCCTTTCCTCCCCCTTCCTCCCCTTCCTCACTTCCCTTCCCCTCTCATTTCCCTTCCTCACCTCCCTTCCCTTTCCCTTCCTCCTCTTTCTTTAATCTTCCTTCCATCCTTCATCTACTTTCCTCCCCTCACATCTCCCTTCCTCCCCTTCCTCATTTCCCTTCCCTCTCATTCCCCTTCCTCACCTCCCTTCCCATTCCCTTCATCCTCTTCCTTTAATCTTCCTTCCATCCTTCATCTCCTCTCCTCCCCAATCTTTTCCCTTTCCTTCCCCTTCCTCATCTCCCTTCTCTTTCCCTTCATCTCCCTTCCTTAACCTTCCTTCCTACCTTTATCTCTTCTCCTCTCTCTTCTCCCTTTCCATTCCCTCTCCTTTCCTTCCTTCCTCATCTTATTCTCTTTCCCAACCTTCCTTCCTTCATCTCCTTTCCTCCCCTTTCCTCTCCTTTCCTCCCCTTCCATTCCCTTTCCTTACCTTTCTTCCCCATCTTATCCCCTTTCCCAACCTTCCTTCCTTCCTTCATCTCCTTCCCTCCCCTTTCCTCTCCTTTCCTCCCCTTCCATTCCCTTTCCTTACCTTCCTTCCCCTTCTTCATCCCTTTTCTAACCTTCCTTCATCCCTTCTATCACCTGCCTTTCCCTTCCACCTCCCTTCCTTACCTACCTACCTTCCCTTGCCTCACCTGCCTTTCCCTGCCTCCCTACCTAACACTTACCTATAAACATATACCTGTGCACCTTAATTAAGTTTCCTATTGTAGAAATAAAAGAAAATAAAGGAAAGTAAGATGTAAAAAAGATTAGAGAAGAGGAGAACAAAGAGAGGATTGCAATATTTAGACAGTAAGTAAAGACGTAGTGTGTGTGTGTGTGTGTGTGTGTGTGTGTGTGTGTGTGTGTGTGTGTGTGTCTGCAGTCCACACACACACACACACACACACACACACACACACACACACACACACACACACACACACACACACACACACACACACACACACACACGCACACGCACACGCACACTGAATATACATGCAACCTCCTTTCACATTTCTCATTATTTCACCAACAAACACACACACACACACACACACACACACACACACACACACACACACACACACACACACACACAGAAAGAGGGAGATGTTAAAAAACCCAAAAATATTACTGGAAAATATAAACTCTCTCCCCTCCTCTCTCTCTCACTCTCTCTCTCTCTCTCTCTCTCTCTCGGT
This sequence comes from Eriocheir sinensis, assembly GCF_024679095.1. Classification (NCBI taxonomy): domain Eukaryota; kingdom Metazoa; phylum Arthropoda; class Malacostraca; order Decapoda; family Varunidae; genus Eriocheir; species Eriocheir sinensis. Next base: position 3,797,190 of record NC_066538.1, read on the forward strand.
AAGGTGCGTGGTATCGGTCATTTGTTAATCGGTAAAGGAAAAGGAGCGACAAGAAGATCGGGTTAGTATCGGTAAATGGGTTCCGATTCGCTTCACCTTCCGATCAAAATTACTAGCAGACATATTTGGAGAGAGAGAGAGAGAGAGAGAGAGAGAGAGAGAATAATAAATAAAGAGCGATATGGTTGGCTAGCGGGTTGCAGGTGTGTGTGTGTGTGTGTGTGTGTGTGTGTGTGTGTGTGTGTGTGTGTGGCGGTCTAGGGTGGTCTACACAGCGGGTGGGTAGGAGGAGCAGGAGGAGGAGGAGGAGGAGGAGGAGGAGAAAGAGGAGGGGGGAGGAGGAGGAGGAGGAGGAAGTATTGTGATCACTGCACGTATAAGGAGAGAAGGGAATACCGCAAGAGGAGGAGGAGGAGGAGGAGGAGGAGGAGGAAGAAGAAGGAAAATAATAATAAAAAGAAGAAAAAGAAGGAAAAGAAGAACGAGAAGGAGAGGTGATGTGGAGAAAGAGGAGGAGGAGGAGGAGGAGGAGGAGGAAGGAAAATAATAATAAAAAGAAGAAAAAGAAGGAAAAGAAGAACGAGGAGAGGTGATGGTGATGGCGGAGGAAGAGGAGGAGGAGGAGGAGGAGGAGGAGGAGGTGGAGGAGGAGGTCTGAATAATGAGGGAGTTAACAAGAGCACCTTACCTCACCTCCTCCTCCTCCTCTTCTTCCTCCTCCTCCTCCTCTTCTTCCTCCTCCTCCTCTTAATGTGCTTCCGAAACTTTACCTCCTCCTCCATCTTCTTTTTTTTCTTTTAACTACTTCGAATGTCACCTTTTCCTAAGCAATACCTATTTTCTTTTTTTTTCATCTTTTTTTCTTCCTTTTTTTCTTCTTCCATCCTTTCCTTTCGATCTCAATTTCCTTTTTTTCTTCTTCTTTTCTTCCTTCTCATTTTTTCCCTCTATTTTTCTTCCTTTCTTCCTCTTCCATTTTGTCCTTATCGATCTTAATTTCCTTTTCTTCTTCTCCTCTTCTATCGCTTTTTTTTTCTCTTCCTCTTTCCTTCTTTTCTTTATCTATCTCAATCTTCGTTTTTCTTCTTCTCTTCTATCTCTTTTTTTCTTCTTCTTTCCTCGTTTTCCTTATCTATCTCAATCTTTCTTTTTCTTTTTCTCTTCTTCCTTTCCATATTTTTCTTTTCCTCTTTTCATCTTTTCCTCATCGATATAGGCTATTTTTTTCTTCTTTCCTTCTTTCATATCTTTTTTTCTCTCTTTTTCCTCCTTTTCCTTCTTTTCACGTTCTTTTTCCTTCCTCTTTTTATTTCCTTCTTTTTCTTCTCTATTCTATTTCATCTTCTTTTCTTCATTTTATTCGTTCTTTTTTTACTTATTCATCTCCTTCCTTTACTTATCATCATTTTTTCTTCAATTTGCTCTTCATCTCTCCTCCTTTCCTCTCCTTCTTCCTTTCCTCCTTCTTTTCCTTTCCTTCTTCCTCCTTTTTCTTTTGCTTTAACACCATCTTCTACGTTTCCTTCCTCTTTCTAACCCTTTTTCCTCTTTCACATCTCAGTCTCTACCTCCTCCTCCTCCTCCTCCTCCTCCTCCTCCTCCTCCTCTTTCTTCTCTTCCCTCCTCCACCTCCTTAAAATGTAACCTTCCACCCAATCCATCTTTTTTTTCTCTTTTTTTTCTTTCCTCCTTTTCCTTCTTTATTTCTTCATCATTTCTTGCTGTCGGTTCTTCCCTGGAATAACATTATCTCCTCGTCCTCCTCCTCCTCCTCCTCCTCTTCTTCTTCCTCCTCTTCTTCAGCCAACTGTTTTCCTATTCAACGTATTCTTATTCTTCCTCCTCCTCCTCCTCCTCCTCCTCCTCTCCTTCTCCTTCACATCCTCCTCCTTCTTCTGGCAATCGTATCCCAGCACAAAACACACACACACACACACACACACACATGTCGGGGTTCGAAGTAGAGTCATTAGGATAAATAGTAACCTCTAAAACCACTTCCTCCTCCTCCTCTTCCTCCTCTTCTTCCTCCTCCTCTTCCTCGCTTACGGAAAACCAGAAGGAAGAAAAAAAAAAGTAAATAATGGTCTTAAATATACAGAGACAAATATTCTCTCTCTCTCTCTCTCTCTCTCTCTCTCTCTCTCTCTCTCTCTCTCTCTCTCTCTCTCTCTCTCTCTCTCTCCGACTCTATTCTTCTTTTCAACTTTTCTCCTTTGGTAGTTGACTTAATGAGATGGAGATAGAGAGAGAGAAAGGGGAGGAGGAGGGGGAAGGGGAGGATGAAGGGGAGGAGGAAGGGGAGGAGGAAGAAGAGGAAGGGGAGGGAAATAAGTTAGGGAAGTGTGAATCGGAAATGGGGATGGATAGGAAGGGAAGGGAAGGGAAGGGGAGGGAAGGGAAGGGAAGGGGAGGGAAGTAAAGGAAAGGAAGGGAAAGGGAAGGGAAGAGAAGGGAAGGGAAAGGAAAGGGAGGAAAGGATATAGGAAAGAGGAGAGGGATGATGAGAGAGAGAGAGAGAGAGAGAGAGAGAGAGAGAGAGAGAGAGAGAGAGAGAGAGAGAGAGAGAGAGAGAGAGAGAGAGGAGGGGTGGAGAGAATTACCTCCACGCCCTCCTAATACCATGATCGTAATAAGGTAATTACGGAAGGGTTACCTGCCTCACCTGTCTGCCTGCCGCGAGGAGGAGGAGGAGGAGGAGGAGGAGGAGGAGGAGGGGTGGAGATTACTGAAAAG
>NC_066538.1:3804925-3822425 GCF_024679095.1 Eriocheir sinensis
AAAGAGGAGAAAGAAGAGAGAGGAGAGAAAAAGAACTTAGGACGAATGGAGGAGAAAGGAGGGAAGAAAATAAAGGGAAAGAAAGAAGAGAATGGAAGGAGAGAGGAGGAGGAATAAGAGAGAATGAAAGAGAAAAAAAAGAAAAAAAGATTAAATGGAAAAGAAGAAGTAGAATAAAGGGAGAGGAGAGAAAAGTAGGGACGAAAGGAGGAGAAAGAAGAGAATGGAGAACATGAAGGGAGTGAAGGAAGAGAAAGGGAGGAGAGGAGAGGAGAGAAAAGGAATAAAACAAGAGACAAAAATAATAAAGGGAACAGATGATAAAGAGGGAGGGGAGAGGATGACGCAATAGAAGGGGAAAGAGCAAACGAGATAGGTAGAAAAAAAAAGAAGGAAGGGTAGAAATATGAGACAGGGAGAGAAGAAGGAAGCGGAGGAATGAGGAACAGGAAGAGAAGATGAACAAAGAAATACGTAGAATTAAAAAAAAAAAAAGAGGATTGAGAGAAAGGAAGAGAGCGAACTGAGGAGGGAAGAGACAGAGGGAAGGAAGAGGGGAGAGAGAGAGAGGGAGTGGGAAGAAGAGAGGGAAGGAAGAGAAAAAATAGAGGAATTAAAGAAAATATTAGAACCAACACATAACATAACAAACGCCACAATTAAAAAAAAAATTACCTGCGCCACGATAAGCTTAGGCCGACCATCTGGCCTATGAAGAAAGCCTACCGGCGCAATAGGCAGGGATGTAAAAATATAAAAAAATAAACATGAATCAAGAGACATAGGGGGGAAATGAGAAGAAAGGGGGGAAGGGAGAGAGAAAAAAAAGAGAGAAAAAAAAAAGAAGAGAACCAACAGAACAGACAAAAGATAGAGGAGGGAGATAGGCGGGAGGGGGAGGAGGCTGGAGGGAGTAAGAGAGAGTTGGGGACAGGGTGAAAGGGGGGAAGAGAGGGAGGGAGGGCAGGTTAAGTTCGGCAGGTGAGCAGCGCGGTGTGACCACTTACCTGGCGATGAATGGGCACAATTAATCAGCGGCGACAGGTGTTCCGCGCCGCCACGCACGCCGGCCAGAAGTGAATGACTCGATTATGAATGAAGAGAAAACAATTCAGACGCACACAAAAGGAGAGAGAGGGAGGGAGAGGAGGGAGGATGAATAAATAAAGACACAACTCAGCGGATAGGGAAGGTAAATTGATGTCCTCGCCGCGTCCTCCCAACAACTACATCTGTACAGCAATGAAGTTTATGTTTGGGAATGTATATACGTGGAAAAAGAAAGAAATGGTGAGAAAAATGAGAGTTAATAGCAATACCACATGACGAGAGGGGAATTCAATCATGTCCATACTCAAAATCAATGAAGTATATGTTTGAGAATGTATAGAAGTGAAAAAAAAAGGAGAAATACAGAACAAAAGGAGAAAGTAAATAGCAATACCACATGACGAGAGGGGAATTCAATCATGTCCATATTCTACATCAATGAAGTATATGTTTGAGAATGTATAGAAGTGAAAAAAAAGAAATGGAGAACAAAAGGAGAGAACAAATAGCAATACCACATGACGAGAGGGGAAATCAATCATGTCCAGGTAATCATCCTTGAAACAACATACTCTAAATCAATGAAGTTTATGTTTGAGAATGTATAAAAGTGAAAAATGAATGAAATGGAGAACAAAAGTAGAGAACAAATAGTAATACCACATGACGAGAGGGGAAACCAATCATCTCCAGGTAACCCTCGCCACAACAACATACTCTACATCAATGAAGTTTATGGTTGGGAATGTAAATAAGTAAAAAAATAATAAAGTCCAGAACAAAAGGAGAGAATAATTAGTAATACCACATGACGAGAAGGGAAACCAATCATCTCCAGGTAACCCTCGCCACAACAACAAACTCTACATCAATGAAGTTTATATTTGGGAATGTATAAAAGTGAAAAAAGAAAGACATCCAGAACAAAAAGGGATGATAATAGTAATACAACATGACGAGGGGGAAAATATATCATGTCCAGGTAACTCTCACAACAACAACATACTCTACATCAATGAAGTTTATGGTTGGGAATGTAAATAAGTAAAAAAATAAAGAAGTCCAGAACAAAAGGAGAGAATAATTAGTAATACCACGTGACGAGAGGGGAAACCAATCATCTCCAGGTAACTCTCACAACAACAACATACTTTATATCATTGAAGTTTATGTTTGGGAATGTATAAAAGTGAAAAAAGAAAGAAATCCAGAACAAAAAGGGATGATAATAGTAATACAACATGACGAGGGGGAAAATATATCATGTTTAGGTAACTCTCACAACAACAACATGCTCTAAATCAATGAAGTTTATATTGGAGTGTCAAGAATAAAAAGTGAAGATAAGTTATACGAGAAAACCAGGAGAGAAAATAACGATGCAACCCAGCTAATAAGGGAAATAGATTGAGGTTCCCGCCACAGCAACACACTGTAAATCAACGGAAAATATGTCTGAGTAAATTAATAAAAGGAAAAAAATAACTCATCCCGGGACTACCCAAAGAAATATAATAAACAGAGAAATGCATCACAAAAAGAGAGAAAATAAAGACTTAACGAAAAAGGAAAATAAATGACGAAAAATATATCTGAGTAAATTAATAAAAGAAAAATTAACTCATCCCGGGACTACCCAAAGAAATATAATAAACAGAGGAATGCATCACAAAAAGAGAGAGCGTAATTATCGATGCAACTCAGCGAAAAAGGAAGATAAATTGATGTCCTCGCCATCGCTACTACATCTGAATAGCAATTAAGTATATGACTGTGTGACGTGTACCTAAAAAAAAAAAAAAGTATGTTACGCGGGTACAAAAAGGAAGAGTAAATATTAACACAACATGACAAAGATGAACGAATCACGCCCAGTTAAACCACACTGCAACCTCGAACTGTAAATCAGTAAAGTTTATTTTAATGCAGCTAAAAATAAATAAATAATATAAATGCGCGGAAGATTAAATAAATGATACAAACTAACGAACAGAAAACGAGCGTTAATAGCACAAAAACTGTGCTAGATCGGCGTCGCATGACCCTCCAACACACACCCAAGAAGTTATATTATGCAATTAGGGGCTACAAATGGAAAATGCTGAAAAGTAAAGATGGCGCCACTATAAACACTTGCCTGCGCCACAACGGGCTGGGGCCGACCATCAGGCCCTACTATGAAGGCCTACCGGCGCCACAGGCCAAGACGTAAAAAAAAAAAATAATAAATAAATAAAAACTATAATGCCATGTTGTAGGGTTCATCAGGGCTAACAAATATTATTATACAATGTCATGTTTACAATGCATGGGTAAGCCAGGAAAACAACTTGAAGAGAACAAGAAGATGGACAATCTGTTGATCGGCGTCTGCGACGCCGATAAAAATATATTTACGAAGAAGTCCAGTTTGTCCATACTGCAACCACGCACTGTAAATCAATGTTGCTTTTGTATGTTGAACCATCAGAAAAAAAAAGCTAGGGGTCCACAATAGAACGAAGTAAAAAGAAAGGAAAGACAACTCGAGGAAAAACGAAGAAACATCAACATGTCCTCACCACAACCACACACCATAAATCAATGAAGCTTTTATATGTATTGGACTAGATAAAAAGTAAGGAAAAAAAACGTACCCACTAAAATTGAGTATATATAAAGACAACTAGACGAATGAAGAGAATGAGATAATATGTCAACACCTCAACCACAACTAATATACATAATGTAAGCCACCGAAGCTTATACAAGTTGGACTAGATGAAAAGAAAAAAAGAGATAAGAAATGGACACAGAAAGGAAGATAATATATGAAGAGAACTTAACGAGTAAGGAAAATTATTTAATATCTCAACCCCATAACCACAACTAATATATAATGTAAACCAACGAAGCTTATATGAGTTGAACTAGATAAAAAATAAAGAAGAAGAAAGAAATGTACCCAGAAAAGAAGATAAAAAATAGACACAGCTACACGAATAAGAAGAAGAATTACCTAACATGTCCACACCTTAACCAAAACTAATATATAATGTCAACCAACGAAGCTTATACATGTCCTGGAACTTCTAAAAAATATAAATGCAACCACGAAAGGAAAAAGTAAACAAAGGCAAGTCGAAAATCAGAAAAGACATACCAACACGCCCGCACCGTACCTACAAACTGTAAATCAATGCAGCTTATATGCGTTAAATCATAAAAAAAAAAAATTGCACCCACGAAAGGAGTGAGTAAATAATGAAAACTTGACGGATAAAACAATAAACCTAACCTCAGCGAAAATGTAAATCCCTGTAGGAGTATGAAGCTTGTAGGAAAGGACGGAAGGAAGGTGACAGGGCGAAGGGAGGAAGGAAGGAAGGAACAAAGGAATGAATGAATGAATGAAGGAAGGAAGGAACAAGGGAAGGAAGGAAGGAAGGAAGGGAGGAAGGAAGGAATGAAGGAACAAAGGAATGAATGAATGAATGAAGGAAGGAAGGAAGGAAGGAAGGAACAAGGGAAGGAAGGAAAATGATGGGATGAACCTGCGTGTTGAACCATCTAAAAAAATCCGCTCCACAAAAAAATAAGGAAAACGTAAATAGACACAAAAGTAAATCATATCAAAATAATAATAATAATAATAATAATAATAATAATAATAATAATAATAATAATAATAATAATAATAATAATAATAATACAAAGCTAGAAAATAATAAATAAGATCAAAAGGTAAATAGGAGAATATGAACCTTAAAGTACAACAACACAGTGCCAATGCCTACCCGAAATTGACCTCTCGTTTGGCCATTCCTTACTTTTTTTCTGTTATGGGAGCGGTGAGTAGCGGGCTTTTTTTCCTACACTCTTTTTGTTGCCCTTGAGTCGTCTCCTTTGTTGTAAAATAAGAAGAAGAAAAAAATCAATTACTGCCGGAACTCATGAAAAATTATATACATCCACGAAGGAAAACCAAGAAAAACTCGACTCACAACTCCACCCAAAACGAAAGCAAACAAATCAATTACTTATGCAACTGGCGAAAAAAATATATACACACACAAGAAATCAAACTCCACTGACAACAAAAAGAACAAGAAATCAAAATAACAGAAAATTTAAAAACAAAAGCAAACAAAAGTCTATGAACCAGGTAACAACGGGGTCCAAATCAATTACTTATGCAACTGGCGAAAAAAATATATACAGAAACAAAAAAAAAAACTCCACTGACAACAAAAAGAACAAGAAATCAAAATAACAAAAGCACTAAAAAGAAAAGCAAACAAAAGACTATGAACCAGGTAATAACGGAGTCCAAATCAATCACTCATGCAACTGGCGAAAAAATATATACAGAAACAAGAAAAAAACTCCACTGACAACAAAAAGAACAAGAAATCAAAATAACAGAAAATCTAAAAACAAAAGCAAACAAAAGACTACGAACCAGGTAACAACGGAGTCCAAATCAATTACTTATGCAACTGCTGAAAGGGGAAAAAAAATGTCACCCCCAAATAAGGAGAGAGCAAATACAGACACACCTGAGCGCTCACCTTTGCGGCCCACGACACAGGTAAGCAAATTAGTAGTGTGTGTACCTGCCCACAAAAAAATAAATAGTCAGTGTAAATAAATTGAAACTTGCCACCGATGAAAAGTTGAATGCCTCGAATAATATGAAGGAAGATGAAACAGTTTGGTGCACAGACAAAAGGAGAAAGAAGTAAAGGAATGAGAAACAGGGAAAGGAAAAGGGAGAATAATAAGTGAAAGGAAATGAGAAATAAAAGAAAGGGAGGGAAGCAACAGGAGAGAATGAGGAGTGAGAGAGAAGTAAACAGACAAAAAGAGAAAGAAATAAAGGAATGAGAAACAGGGAGAAGAGAAGAGGAGAAGAGAGAATAAAAAAAAGTGAAAGGAAATGAGAAATAAAAGAAAGGGAGAGAACCAACAGAAGAGGAGATAGACGGGAGAGAATGGGAAGTGAGGGAGAAGTAAAGAGACAAAAGGAGAAAGAATAAAAGGAGTGAGAAACAGGGAGAGAAGGAAAAGGAAAAATAAAAAGTAAAAGGAAAGGAGACAAAACAAAACATACAGAAACACACACACACACACGCACACACACAAGCAATACACACGAAACATCACAAACACTAAAAAAAAAAAAACCTTCCGTGTCATAACAAAACGCCTCACAACACATGAATAATAGCCAAACAAAACAAAAAAAGAGAAACACAATTAAAACAAAGGATGACAAAAGAACCGTCTCGTCACAACAGCGGAACGACGTCAACACACCTGAGAGAGAGAGAGAGAGAGAGAGAGAGAGAGAGAGAGAGAGAGAGAGAGAGAGAGAGAGAGAGAGAGAGAGAGAGAGAGAGAGAGAGAGAGAGAGAGAGAGAGAGAGAGAGAGAGAGAGAGAGAGAGAGAGAGAGAGAGAGAGAGAGAGAGAGAGAGAGAGAGAGAGAGAGAGAGAGAGAGATGCCTCGCTCATTCAGTTTATTGTTTCTTCTGCTTCCTCCTCCTCCTCCTCCTCCTCTTCCATTTATTTTCTTGCAGTCTCTCCTTCATTTTCCTTTCCTTTTCCGCATCTTCTTTTCCCCTACGCTTCTTTTTTTACGTCTTTTATTTCAGTGTTGCTTTAGTTCTGTTGTGTTAATTTTCTTGTCTTTCACTTCAATTATTTTTTGTTTTGTTTTCTTTCATTTCCTTTCTTTTATTTTTTCCTCTTTCCTTTTTCCCTTGGCTTCTTTTTTTTCTTATTTCCATCTTCATTTACTTTTTTATTGTTGTATCTACTTTCATTTTCTCCTCTTCTTTCTCTTCCACTCCTTTCGTTTTTGTTTTCTTTCATTCACTTCATTTTCTTTTACTTTTTCATTCACTTCATTTTCTTTTACTTTTTTCATTCACTTCATTTTCTTTAACTTTTTTTTAATCATCTTTCATTTCCTCTCCTTATTCCTCTCTTCCTCTTCCCTTTTTTTCCTATTCCTCCTTTTTCTCTTATTTCAATCTTCGTTTACTCTTTATCTATTTCCCATCCTCTCCTCTTCCTCCACCTCCTCTTCCTCTTCCTCTTCTTTCAACCGTTTTTCATCACTCTTCTTCCTAACTGTTAAGCCTAAAATCAACTCCTCCTCCTCCTCCTCCTCCTCCTCTTCCCCATCAAGCCTAACTATTCGCTAACTACATTGCCTTCTATTAATTTTCTTTCTCCTCTCAATCATTTTAAAGTAATTTCGTCATTAATCATTTAGTCGTTGCCTCGCCCTTCCTCCTCCTCCTCCTCCTCCTCCTCCTCTCCTTTCATTCACTTCCGTCTCTCCCACGTTGCTATCAAATTCTCCCATTCACATATTTTCCTCCACTCTCAAATCTTTATCAATTATCCGTTAACTCCTCTTTTAATCAGTCCAGTTATTCCCTCTTCCCTCCTCCTCCTCTTATTTATTCGTTTCCTATCTCTCATTTATCCTCATTTACCTTAATTATCCACTTATCTTACTGTCTCTTTCTCACCTTTATCGCTGTTCTTCTTGATTATCTCATTTATCAACGACTTCATTATTTTTTCCTTTCATCTCTCTTCCTCTTTCTCTCCATCATTCATCTCCTTCTTCTCCTCTCTTCCTCCTTTCTATTATCTATTCATCTTCCATCATCATTTTAAACTAATTGGTCATTCATCAAATCCCTCCACTTCCTCTTTCTTGCTTCCTCTTCCTCTCTTCCTTCCTTCTCTACTTATCATCATCTCTCTCTCTCTCTCTCTCTCTCTCTCTCATTCACGCAAATACATAAAATTACTGGTCATATAATTCTCTCTCTTCATTAATTTACTGCATCATTTTCCATCTTGCTAATTATTTCTCTTCATTTTTCCTCCATTTATCGCTCTCTCCTTCGCCCACTTTACTTAAACCTTATCACACAATCACTGAGCTGGCAAATTATCGGCAATCTCTCTCTCTCTCTCTCTCTCTCTCTCTCTCTCTCTCTCTCTCTCTTTTTCTCATTATTCTTCCGTTTTTTTCTTATTTTTGTTTTCCTTTCCTATTTTCTTCCTTCTTAGTTTTCTTTTCACCTCTGTTCTCTTTTCTTATCTCCATTCCCTCTCTCTCTCTCTCTCTCTCTCTCTCTCTCTCTCTCTCTCTCTCTCTCTCTCATTATTCACTCCTTCCATTAATTATTCCCTCACTCGCTCTTCCCTAATTATACTTTCTCACGTCAAAGGTAAAAACAAAAGAAGAAGAAAAAAATATTACCCCCCGCCCCCCCGCCCCCCCTAATAAAAAAGTTGGTCCTCCTTCAGAAAAAAAAATAATTAAGAAAATGCAAATTATTCCCACGGGCACAAAAATGAAGGGAAATTGAAGAGCTCTGTTAATTAGGCCGAGACAGGTGAGCCAAAGGTGATGGAGAGAGAACAGGTAAAGGAAGGGTTGGGAGAGGGAGGGAAAGGAAAGGACTAAGAGGAGGAAGAAAAGGAATAAAAGAAGAGGTAATAGACAGCAAAGGAAGAAAGGAGAATGAAAGAAAATGAGATAAACAAAAAAAGGACATCAAGAAGGAAAGAGAGAATATGAAACAAAGGAAAAGAATAAGTAAAAAGATGAGAAAATATGAACAGGTAAGTAAGAAAGAGAGATGATGATTTTGATGATAAAGTTGATGAAGAATGATGATAAAGAAAAGAAAATGATGATGAAGAAAGAAGGATGATAGAGAGAATGATGAAATAAAGGAAGAGGATGAGAAAAGGAATAATATGGTAAAATGAATGACGATTGAATTTAAGGAAGGAAAAAAGGTATGGAGAACAGGATGAGAGAGAAAAGTGGAGAAGGAATGAAGGGAAAAATTAAGATATGGAGGAGTGTAAAGGGGAAATGGGAAACTGAGGGAAAAGGAAGTGGATACGAACGTGGAATGATTAAATAGGGAGAAAATAGGAGTTGAGCGAGGGAAAAAAAAAGGGAGTGAAGAAGTATGCAAATGGTGTGAACGAGTGAGTGTGTGTGTGTGTGTGTGTGTGTGTGTGTGTGTGTGTGTGAGTGGGAGAGTGAGAATGTATTGAGAGGGAGAGGGAGAGATCCTAAGAGCAAGGGTGAGTGAGTAGGGAGTAAGTGAGGAGAGGCTGGGGAGTGGGGAGAGGAGGAAGCTGCGTCACTCCCTGGTAATGGTGGGGCGGAAGTGACGTTACAGGGAGAGGGAGGAGGAGGAGGAGGAGGAGGAGGAGGAATGGAAGGGAGAGGAGGAGGAAGAGGTAAGCAGAAAGAGAAGCGAAGGTATAGATGGAAAAGAAAGAAAGGAGAAAAGATGAAAATAAGAAAAAGGAAAAAGGAAGTGGAGGGAAGGGGAGGAAAGTGAAAGGGAGAGAAGAGGAAGAGAAGGTGATAACAGGAGAAAGGGAATGAGAAGAAAGGTAAAATCACATAAACGGAAAAAACAAAAGACTGGGAAGGGAAGAAAAATGAAAACAAGAAGAAGATAAAAAATAAAACAGAAAGAACAACAAATACAAGAGAAGGAGGAGGAAGACAAAGAGGAGGAGGAGGAGGAGAGGAGGAAGAGGAGGAGGAGGAGGGCGTTACCTTCCTCCTGCTTACAGTTTATTCTTTATAAGGTGAACCAACGATAAACTGAAGGAGGAGGAGGAGGAGGAGGAGGAAGAAGAGGGGGGGGAAGGAGGAAAAGGGAGAGAGAGATTGAGACATTAAAACTGAGAGAGAGAGAGAGAGAGAGAGAGAGAGAGAGAGAGAGAGAGAGAGAGAGAGAGAGAGAGACCCACACCGCACGCTCTGCCAAACCTCAAACCCAGCAATGAATGGCAATGAAAGAGACGAAGGAATAAAAAAAAAGTGTAGCAAAAAAATAAAGCATAAATTTCCATCGCTGGCAACTGACCGAATCCTCGCCTCTGATTGGCTGTCGTAACCTCCGCCCTGGCCTCTGATTGGTGGGTTGGCCGCACCGATAAAGAAAACGATAACCGCATGCGAATCTCGTTTTCTTTACGCTTGGAGAAAACGGAATGACGGACACACGCACGTAGGACTATAAAAAAAAAAAAGAGAGAAAAAAAGAGGAGAGATAAGAGAAAATTGGGAGATATAATTTGTATTGGTAAAGGGAGATAAGCTTGGGCAGTAGTAGTAGTATAAGTAGTAGTAGTAGTAGTAGTAGTAGTAGTAGATAGAGAAACAGAAAGGGATAAAGACTGAAAAAGGAAAGTCATGCGCAAGAGATGTAAAGAGGGAAAGAGAAAGAAGGAAGAAAAAAAACAAAGAGATGAGAGAAAAGAATGAAAATGGGAAACTAAGAGACGAAAAGAGAAAGATAAGGTCCTCGCACAGGTGTTCCTCAGTCTGTGCTATAAAGCTCATCACACCTGCTTCAGTTTATGCCGCACAGGTGTTTGGCGCGTATGGAACGAGAGCGACACGAGGACAATAACGATAACAAGAACGAGAACAAAAAAACAAAGACAGGAACAAAAAGAACGAGAAGATGAAGAAGAACGAGAAGAACGAAAGTAGGAGCAAAAACAAAAACAAGACCAAGAAGAACAGGAACGAGAACAAAAACAAAAATGAAGAACAAGACAAAAACAGGAAGAAAACAGAAACGAAAACAAAAACAGAAGACAATAAACAAGAAAAGGAAAGAAGAAAACGTGAGGAAGAAAATATTATGGAGAAGTAACAAAAAAACATTAACCATGACAGCAGTAACAGTAATAATAGTAACCAAAGCAAATATCAACCTAGGGCCATAATAATTACATCAATAAATCACGTAATCAAGCCAGACAAACACGCGACCATTGCAATTTCAAACACACAAACACACACACACAAAAAAAAGATAAATGAAAAATGGAAAATAAAAAAGTAACCATAAAACCGAAAAAATATATAAACAGATAAATATTTGCTAATGAAACAATAAATAAATGAAGAAAATAGATACTTACTGATAAAACAAATAAAGAAATACACAAATAAAATAAAATCAATTCTAAAAGGAAAAAAAAGTGAAGAGAAATAAGAAAAAACAAACAAACTGATAAAAAATGCAGATAAGAGAGAGAGAGAGAGAGAGAGAGAGAGAGAGAGAGAGAGAGAGAGAGAGAGAGAGAGAGAGAGAGAGAGAGAGAGAGAGAGAGAGAGAGAGAGAATTCAAGGGATGTACGTATATATAAGAGCCTACAATCACGCCCTAAATCACAGCCGCCACAGGGATCAAAATCGTTTGCTGGGCCGAAACCTTTTGAGGCGGAGGATCATTTGGGAAAAAAAAAAGAAAAAAAGGAAAAGAAAAAAAGCATCGGGAAAAATAGATGAAGGGAAAGGAGGGCGGAAGAGAGGGAGGTAAGGAGGTAGAGAGGAGATGAGGAAAGGATAGAAAGGGACGAAGGGGAGAGGGAGATAGAAGGAAAAGTAGAGAGGAAGAAGGGAGATGACGGGGAAAGGAAGGAAGGATAAGAGAGGGGAAAGGAAGGAGGAGGGAGGGGATAAAGAGAAGATAAAGATAGAGGAAAAAACGTATGGAGGAGAAGGTAAGGAGAGAAAGGAAAGAAAAAAGAAAGAATGGAGAAGAGTGGAAAAAGGAAGGAAAGGGTAGAAAAAGAGAGAATGGAGAAGGGAGGGAAAGGAAGAGGAAGGGAGAGGAAGAAGAAAAAAGAAGGAAGTAAAAGTAAATGACGAGTATAAAGGAAGCAAAAAGAAAAGGGGGAAGAGAATGGAAAGAGGAAGGAAGAGGCGAAGAAAGAATAGAGAAGGGAGGGAAAGGAAGAGAAAGGGAGAGGAAAGAAGAAAGTGAGGGAAAAGGAGGAGAATAAAGGAGGCAAAAAAACAACAAGAATCATAAGCCCAAAATACGGCTGAAAAAACTCGTATATTTCTTGTTCATGACCTAAAGAGCGAGAGCGAGAGAGAGAGAAAGAGGGAGAGGAAGAGGAGCGAAGGGAAAGAGGAGAGAGAAGAGAGAAGGGAGACTAAGTGAGGAGATATTGGAAAGATGGAAAGGAGAACGAAAGCAAAATGGAGAGAAATAGGAGAGGAGAGGAGAGGAGATAGAGAGGGAAGGGAGTGTTAGTGTGAGAGGGAAGAGAGTGAAAGGGAAAGAGGGAAGAGGAGTGGGAGATGTGTATGGGAGAGGGAGGAGTAAGGAGTAAGATAAAAGGTGTTAGAAAAATGTGGAGTGGTTGGTTAGAGTTTTAAAAGAATCAGAAAAGGTGAAGAGAATGAGAACGAGGATAGATGGATAATAAAGAGACAGGCAGACAGACAGATAGACAGACAGACAGACAGATAGACAGACAGACAGATAGACAGACAGACAGACAGACAGACAGATAGACAGACAGACAGACAGACAGACAGATAGACAGACAGATAGACAGACAGATAGACAGACAGACAGATAGACAGATAAACATAGACAGATATACAGATAGACAGACAGACAGACAGACAACATATGTAAAAGTGAAATGACGGATCAGACGGCGAGGGAGAGAAAGAGAAAAAAAGAAAGTAAATGTCAGAGAAAGAGAAAACAATAAAACGAAGAGAAGAAAGAAAGACACAGCAGGAGGAAATAAAGAAAAGTAAAAGAAAAACAAAACGAAAAAAAAACAATACAAGGAAAAGAAAAAAAAATACCAAAAAGACAAGAAATTAGGAAGGATAGATTAAGAGGAGTGCCAGATTAGGAGAGGAAGAAGAGGAGGTAGAAGAGGAAACAAAGAGGAAGGAAATAAAACGAAAAAGCAATACAAGAAGAAAAAAAAGATACCAAAAAGAGGAAATTAGGAAGGAGAGGTTAAGAGGAATGCCAGATTAGAAGAGGAAGAAGAGGAGGTAAAAGAGGGAAAAAAAGGAAGGAAATAAAACGAAAAACAATGAAGAGGAAAATACCAGAAAAAAAAAGGAAACCAGGAAGAAAAGGTTAAGGGGAGTGCCAGGTTATAAGAGGAGGAGGAGGAGGAAGAGGAAGAGGAAGAGGAAGAGGTGGGTGAGAGTATCCAGTGCCAAGAATAAGGGAGGAGAGTGCCAGTAAACAAGAGCCATTTCCAGGGAGAAAGGGAGAAGGGTGCCAGAGAGAGAGAGAGAGAGAGAGAGAGAGAGAGAGAGAGAGAGGGACAGGGGGTAAGTGTAAATGTTTTCCAGTAAATCATTATAAAAAAAATCATAAAAAACAAAAAAAGAAAAGAAAAATTAAAACTCGGAGAAAAAAAATCAAATATAAACCGGAAATAAAATAACAAGTCAAAAAGTTAAGAAAAATTAGAACCACAAACAAAACAAACAAACAAATAAAACCCGGAAATCATAACGGAAGTCACCAAAAACAAAGTGACGCCCGTTAAGAAAAGAGAGAAAACGATCACGAAAGAAAACGGGGGTCGGGCCGCGCGTCATCGCTGCCTGCCGTCACATCCGCCAGGGGGACAAAGCGGAGGAAGCGGCGAAGATTATAACCTCGTGAGGGAATGAAACGACGACAACGACGGCTCGCTATTTATAAAGATTACTTTCCTTTACGAGAACCAGGAGGAAGAAAGCGGAGGAGGAGGAGGAGGAGGATTGAAAAGAGAAGAAGAGGAAGGTGAGGAGATAGACGATGTTCAAAAGGAAGAAGAAGAGAAGCCAAAAAAGAAAACAGTAAGAGGAAGAGTAAATGGTAGAGGATGATGCTTAAGAAATGAACAGAAAGAAAAGAAGGAGAAAAATAGGCCGAGAGAAGGGAGACTAGAATTTCTAAGAGGAAGAAATAAGAAGAGGAGGAGGAGGAGGAGGAGGAAGATTGAAAAGAGAACAAGAGGAAGGAGAGGAGATAGACGATGTTCAAAAGGAAGAAGAAGAGAAGGAAACCAAAAAGGAGAACATTAAGAGGGAGAGAGGTGGCAAAGGATAAAACTGAAGAAAATGAAGACCAGACAGAGAAGAAGAAAAAAAATAGGCCGAAGAGAAGGGAGACTAGAATTTTTAAGAGGAAGAAATAAGAAGAGGAGGAGAAGGAGAAGGAGGAGGAATTCAGAAAAGCGGACAGGAGGAAGAAGAGATGGACTACGAAGAGAAGGAGAAAGAGGAGAGAAGAGAAAGAGAGAAGGGACAGTAGGAAGCTCAGGAGGACGAAAAGAGGAGGAACGAGAAGAAAAGGAAGAGAAGGAAGAAGAGAAAGAGTAACATTCTTATGAGGACGAAGAGGAACAAGAGGAGGAAGAGAAGAAAGAAAAGACAGAAGGGAAAGGAATTAGATGACTTGAATTTTTAAGAAGACGAGGAGGAGAATGAGAAAGAGAAGGAAGATAGTGAGAAGGACGGGGAAAAAGAGGGAGAAGAAGGGATAGAAAATGATACTACTGAAAATGACATAAATGAAAACTAAAAGAAAAAGAACTAGTAAGGTCAAGTGAAGACGGTCCATATCAAAATTAATAACCAAACCAAAACAGTGTCTTCATTTGCTGTGTCGACATTAGAAAAAGAAAGAAGACAAACGCCACCTAGCGGAACAAACTCGCACCACAAATGTAAACAAAGCAGACAGACATTCCACTGCTCGGCCGGTGTTTGGAGAGAGAGAGAGAGAGAGAGAGAGAGAGAGAGAGAGAGAGAGAGAGAGAGAGAGAGAGAGAGAGAGAGAGAGAGAGAGAGAGAGAGAGAGAGAGAGAGAGAGAGAGAGAGAGAGAGAGAGAGAGAACAAAAAACGAACCATAATATAAACACTCGCCTATTCTTCTTCTTATTTGCTGACGAGAGAGAGAGAGAGAGAGAGAGAGAGAGAGAGAGAGAGAGAGAGAGAGAGAGAGAGAGAGACAGCAGACAGACAGAGAAACACAAAAATCAGTGAAAAGTAGGATTGTGCAAAGATGGGATTGTTTACATAGGCAGAAAACATTGATATAGCAACGCTCTCTCTCTCTCTCTCTCTCTCTCTCTCTCTCTCTCTCTCTCTCTCTCTCTCTCTCTCACCATCTTATTTTGCATTCTGCGAGCGTGTTTGGCAAGGAGAGCAAGGGAGAGAGAAGAGGGAGAGGAGGAGAAGGAGAAGGAGGAGGAGGAGGAGGAGGAGAACGAGGTAAAAGAGACAGACAGGGCCAAGACGATAGAGGAGAAGAGAGTGAGAGGAATTTAGAAGAGAAGTAAGTGAAAAGAAATACACGAAGAGAAAAGGAGGAGAAAGGAGAAAAGAGAGAAGAGATATACGAGGAAAAGAATGGAAAACAGAGAGAGAGAGAGAGAGAGAGAGAGAGAGAGAGAGAGAGAGAGAGAGAGAGAGAGAGAGAGAGAGAGAGAGAGAGAGAGAGAGAGAGAGAGAGAGAGAGAGAGAGAGAGAGAGAGAGAGAGAGAGAGAGAGGAGGACGTAGAAGGGTAAAAGGAAAAGGTGGAGAGGAAGAGAAACTGTGAAAACAATATGGAAGAGAAAATGGAAGGGGGATTAATAGGAAAAGGAAGAAAGGGAAGGAGGAAGAGGAAGAGGAGGAGTAAGAATAGGAAGAGGGGGAAGAATAAGAGAAAGAGGAAGAATATTGAAAAGAAGAAAAGAAGAAGGCGGTAGACGAGAATTTTCAAAAGGAAGAATAAGAAGAGAAAGAAGATAAAAAAGAGGAAAAGAGGAAGAAACAGAGGAGTCAACAGTTAAAAGATCAGACGAAAGGAGAAAGAAGAAAGGTCACAAAACGAAAAAAAGAAGAGGGGAAGATAGAAAAGGGGGAATGAGGAGGGAACAGAGGAGTCAATAGTTAAAAGATCAGACGAAGGGAGAAAGAAAAAGGGTCACAAAACGATAAAAAGAAGAGGGGAAGATAGAGAATGGGAAATGAGGGGGGAACAGAGCAGTCAATAGTTAAAAGATCAGACGAAGGGAGAAAGAAGAAAGGTCACAAAACGATAAAAAGAAGAGGGGAACGAAAATAAGCGAACGGGGAGGGATGGAAGTAAAGTTACGAAAATCACCGGAAAAGGCAAATTCGGAAGAAAAAAAAAAAGGACACATCAACAGGAAGAAGAGGAGGAAGGAAGGAAGGAAAAGAGGGAAACTAGGTAAAATCTTAAAGCCAAAAAAAGACGAAATATAGAAAAAGAGAAAACAGAGAAAAAAAATGAAAAAAATAGAGGAAAAGAAGAGAAAGGAAGAGTAAAGGTTATAAGTCAACAAAGAAGACCAAAACAACAGGAAGAAGAAAGAGGAAGGGAAAGAAAAGAACAGGAAGGAAGGAAAGAAAGGGGCGGGGAGAGAGGGGCGGGGAGCGGGGAGCATATTATGAAGTCCACAGTTAACAGTCGCTAGTTGTCATAGGGGTTGCCATAGAGGGCTGATGAAGAGAACATTAGTTGCCATAAAGGTCTTGAGCGTTGGACACATGGCAGAAAGGGAAGAGAAAGGGAACGGGAGGAAAAGGGGAGAGAGGGATGAAAGGGGAGAGGTAAGGAGTGGATGCTACAAGGTGATGACAAGCGTAATACCTGTTTAAAGGGGAGAAGAGGAGGTGGGGAGAAGGGTGACAAAGAGAGGGAAAGGGATGAGAGGGGTAGTGGTCTTGTCTGTTAGGAGGTAATAGAAAAGGGGAGTGAAGGGGAGAGAATAAGAGGAAAGGGGAGAAAGGGAGGGGAAAGGAAGGGGAGAGAAAGGAATAGGGGTGTAGGGGAGAGGGGAAAGGGAGAGGGGAGAAAGGGAGAGGAAAGGAATGGGAGAGAACAGAATAGGGGTGAAGGAGAGAGGGGAAAGGGAGAGGGGAAAAATGGAGGGGAAAGGAAGGGGAGAGAAGAGAATAGGGATGACAGGTAAAGGAGTGATGGGATAAGGAAGGCGATAGAGGGGAGGAAAAGAGAGGGGAGAAGAACGAGCAGGTGAAGAGGAGGGAAGAAAGGGGTGGAGAGAAGAAAGAGTGAATAAAGAAAAGGAAGAGAAAAGAAAGGGAAGGTTTGCGGAGGAAAATAAATAAAAAGGCAGAAAGTTAAAGGACAGAGAAGGTAACAACAGAAGGAAAGGAAGGGAGAAAATAAAGGAAATATAGAAAATGATAAAAAATAAATAAAAAAAAGACTTAAGAAACAATGAAAAGGAAGAAGAAAATAAGGAAAAGAAAAAAGGGAAAAGGAGGAAATGGAGAGAATAATGGAGAGAAAAAGAGAAAGAAAATAAAGGAAAGAAAAACGACAAAAAAATCAGGAAAAAACAAAACGAAAAAGAGGAAAATTAGGAAAAGGAGAAAAATGAAGAAAAAAGAAAGGGAAAGAAAATGGACAGACGAACAAAGACAAAATCAAATTAGAAACTAAAAAATAACTCAGGAACAAAAAAAAAAATAAGAAGAGGAAATCAGAAAAGAGGAAAAGGAGTAAAAGAGGAAGGGGAGGAAAATGGAGAAAAAGATGGAGAGAAAAATAGAGCTTTCCTCCACACACCTCGGGGTCTCCACAACACAGAGCTT
>NC_066538.1:3824925-3909925 GCF_024679095.1 Eriocheir sinensis
CTTAACTAACGTAACGAGGCAAAAAACACAAATAAAAGGGAGAGAGAGAGAGAGAGAGAGAGAGAGAGAGAGAGAGAGAGAGAGAGAGAGAGAGA
Source organism: Eriocheir sinensis (assembly GCF_024679095.1). Classification (NCBI taxonomy): domain Eukaryota; kingdom Metazoa; phylum Arthropoda; class Malacostraca; order Decapoda; family Varunidae; genus Eriocheir; species Eriocheir sinensis. The sequence continues at coordinate 3,825,021 of NC_066538.1, forward strand.
GAGAGAGAGAGAGAGAGAGAGAGAGAGAGAGAGAGAAGGGATATAACTAAGTAAACTGTTTTCGGGATTTGGAAAGGTTAGGAGGAGGAGGAGGAGGAGGAGGAGGAGGAGGAGGAGGAAAGAAAGATGGAAGAGGGTAGAGGAGAAGAAGAGGAAGACTACAGTAAAAGAAAAAAGATAGTAGAAGAAGAAGGGAAGAGAAGAGAAGAGAAGAGAAGAAAAGAGAAGAGATACAAAAGGAAAAATAAAGATTGAGAAAATGGTAATTACAGGAAAAGAGAAGAGGAAGGAAAGAAGAAGAGAAAAGAGAAGAGAAGAAGAGAGAAAAACAGAAGGAAGGAGACAAGAAGGGACGAAAGGAGAAAAGGAGAGAAAAAAGGGAGAATAGAGAAAGAGATAGAGAGAGGATAGGAGAGGAGAGAGGAGAAATCAGAGTGAAGGGGAGAGAGGGGAGAGGAGATGTGAGTAAAGGGAAGGGAAATAGAGGAGAGAAAGGGGAGAAATGAAGGGGAGAAACGAAGCGTGGAGATGAACCGAGGGGAAGGGAGGGGAGGAAACTGGGTAGCTGTAATTGGAGAAAGGGGAGGAGAGGGAAGGGGAGGGGAGAGGGGAAGGGGAGGAGGAGCAGAGGAATGGAGTGAAAGAGGTAGGTTAGGGGAGGAATGGGAGGAATGGGGAGAGAAAGGGGAGGGGAGGGGAGGGGTGGGGAGGAAAGGGGAGATGAGGAGGAGGGAGAGGAACACGAACAAGGAATGTGAAATCAGAAGGAAGAATAGAATCAAGGTATGTGTGTTTGTATGTATGGAATGTATAGAGGAGGAGGAGGAGGAAGAGGAGGAGGAGGAGGAAGAGGAGGAGGAGGAGGAGGAGAAGGAGGTAGTGAAAGACGATAAGAAGAAACATGAACAAAAAGATTAACAAGAAAATGGAGAAAAAGAAGAGAGAAAAACATAAGTGGAACAAGAAGAAGAAGAAGAAGACGAAAAGGACGAGAAAAAAAGAAATAAAGAAAACAAAGAAAACAAAACAAGAACAACAAGAAAAGGAAAAAAAAAGGAAAAGGGGAAAACAGAAAATATAAAAAAAAAAAAAAAAAACGTTGAACAAGAAAGAAAAAGAATGAGGACGAAAAAAAACACAAGAAAATGGAGAAAAGTAAGAGAACAGAAAGAAAACTAAGAGGAAGAGAAGCAAGAGCTAAGAGGAATAGGAGGAGGAGGAGGAGGAGGAGGAGGAGGAAAAGGAGAAAGGAGGAGGAACAAGGGAAGGATAAAGAGAGAGTATAGGAGGAGGAGAAAGAGAGATATGAGACAGGTGGCTTTTACACACCTTGGACCTAATGTAACGAGAGAGAGAGAGAGAGAGAGAGAGAGAGAGAGAGAGAGAGAGAGAGAGAGAGAGAGAGAGAGAGAGAGAGAGAGAGAGTAAGGAAAAAGAAGAAAAAGAAATATAAAGGAAAGATAAAAGAAGGAAAGAAAGAAAGAAAGGATGACTGAATGAATGGAAGAAGAAAGAAAGAAAGAAAGAAAGACTGAATGAATGAATGAAAGAAAAAAAAGACAGACAAAAGAAAAAAGAAAAAAAGAAAGCAAAAAGAAAGATAAAAGAAGCAAACAAAGAAAAAAAGAAGAGAAAAAGAAAAAATGAATGAATGAACGCAAAGAACGAAAGAAAGAAAAGAGGGAAGGAAGGAAAAAATGAAAAAAGAGAGAGAAAGGGGAATAGCTGACAGGAATAGGGTGTTAGTGGTAAGGATGAGGAATAAGGGGAATAAGGGAGTGAAGGGTATTAGCAAAAGTAGGAGGGAGATGGGAGAGAAGAGGAGGGAGAGGAGAGAGGGGAGGGGGGCACAGGTAAAATAAGCACCTGCCCAGAAATAATAATTAGCCGGTCACGCCCACCTTCCCTTACGCCGCCACAGGTAAGCTTTCGGAAGGGGAGGAAAGGGGAGGGAGAGGAGGAGTGAGGGAGGGAGTAGGAGACAGGCGGAAGGGGGTAAGAAGGAAGAAGGGAAGGAAGGTGTGAAGGAGAGGTGAAGCTGGCGGGAAAGAAGAGGATGATGGGGAGAGAAAGGGGTGAGGTGAAGGTGTTAAGGGGAGAATGAATGAATGAACGAAAGAAAGAAAAAAAGAAAAATGAGAAAAATAAAAAAAAGGAAAGAAAGAAAAATGGAAGAGTAAAAGAAAAAATGGATGAATGAGCGGGTGGGGAGATGGGGAGAAGATGAGAAGATGAAGAATAAAGGAAGAATATGAAGAGAAAGGGAAGAAAAATGAAAGAAGACGCGAAGAAAAGGGGGGTGAACCGAAGATGTGTGGGGAGAAAGAAGGAAAGAGGAGAGAGAAAAAGAGAGGTGTTAAGGGGAGTAGGTGAGAAACAGGTGGGGAGAAGATGGGGAGATGAAGAATGGACGAAGAGTATGAAGAAAAAGGGGAGAAGAATGGAAGAAGACGCGAAGAAGAGGGGGATGAAGGGAAGATGTGTGGGTAGAAAGAAGGGAAGAGGAGAGAAAAAGAGAAGGGAGAAGAAGGGAGGATGTAAAGAGGTTGAGAAATATAAGGAAAGAAGAAGGTAGGAGAAAGAGAAGGGGAAGAAGAAGGGAAGAAGAAGGGAAGAAGACGCGAAGAAGAGGGGGATGAAGGAAAGATGTGTGGGGAGAAAGAAGGGAAGAGGAGAGAGAAAAAGAGAATGGAGAAGTGGGGAGGGTGTAAAGAGGTTGAGAAGTATAATTGAAGAAGAAGGGAGGAGAGATAGAGAAGAGGATGCTTAGATGAAGATGTGTAGGGAAAGGAAGAAAAGGAAGAGGGAAGAAAAAAAAAGACATGGGGAGGAAAAAGAAGAGGGGGAGAGAAGGTAAGGTGGGGAGATAATTCAGATGACAAAAAAAAAATTCATATAAACTAAAAAATAAAATAAAAAGTGAAGAAAGGGAGAAGGTAGAAGATAATGGATAGACTTAAGGTAGAAGAAGGAGGACAAGAAAGGTGTTTTAGGGAGGGAGAAAAAGAAGAAAGAGAGAAAAAAAGGGAGAAAGATGAAAAGGGAGGAGACGAATCAGAAGACAAAAGGAAGAAAGATGAGGAAGGGAAAGGAGATAAAAGACAATGAAAAAAATTTAGGAAGAAGAAGAGTGGGGAGAAAGAAAGGCGTGTCGGGGAGAAGGGGAGAAGAGGAGGGAGGGAGAAAGGGAGAAAAGAAAAAAGGGAGAAGACGAATCAGAAGAAAGATGAGGAAGGGGAAGAAGATAAAAAGCAATGAAAAAATTTGGGAAGAAGAAGAGTGGGGAGAAAGAAAGGCGTGTCGGGGAGAAGGGGAGGAGAAAGGGAGGGATAAATGAGTCTCCCCGGCCATTACCTGAGACAAAGGGTATCACCAGGTAACTCCACACCTGGCTCATACCTGCTAATGGAACCAGAAATTAAATACCTGGAAAAAAAGGGAAAGTGAGTAGGGAGAAGGAGGGGGTGAGAGAAGGGGGTAATTGGGGAGGGGGGGATAGGGGGGGAGTCTGCTTAATATTCACGTTTGGGGTGCACTGAATGGGGATGAAAAGGGGGGTGGGGAGGGGAGGGAGGGAGGGAGATGAAGGGAGATGGAAAGAGGAAGATCTGAAGTACCGCTTGGAGGAGGAGGAGGAGGAGGAGGAGGAGGAGGAGGAGGAGGAGGAGGAGGAGGAGGAGGAGGAGGAGGAGGAGGAGGATAATGGAGCAGTGAGGAAGTTAAGTGATGGAGAAGGGGGAAGAAGAGAAGAAATTGAAGGAGGAGGAGGAGGAGGAGGGGAAGTAGGAGGAAGACAACGACAAGGAGGAAGAGGAGGAGGAAGAGGAAGAGAAGAAGAAGGAGAAGGAGGAGACGACGCAAGAAAACAGAAAGAAATCAAAACAATAAGAAATAAGGAAGAAAACGAAAGAAAGGGAGGAAAATGAGTAAAGAAAAACAACATAAAACCAGCAGAAAAAAAAACGAAAAAATATATAATAAAAGATTAACCAGAAAGGGAGAGAGACACTTTAAATAAAAACAAAAACAAAAAGAAAAAAAAGGAGAAAAAACAAAAAAAAACATCACAATAAAACGAAAAATTAAACCTGAAAAAAAACAATGGAAGAGAGAAAGAGAGAAGCATAACAAATAGACAGCAAAAAAAAAAAAAAAAAAAAAAAAAAAAAAAAAAAAAAAAAAAAAAACGAGAAATTAAACCTGAAAAAAAAAAGACCAATGGAAGAGAGAAGAAGCACAACAAATAGAAAGAAAATAAGAAAAAGAAATGAAAAAAAAACGCAAAAAAACGTAAAATAAACATATGCTAATTTTCCGTTCACATGCAAATGCCTAACCGCGCGTTCGAGCCCCTAATGAAAACACAAGACGGGAACCAACAACAATCGCGAGCGCTGAATCAAACTCGAATGCAAACCACTTATTACGACTCCCAAGACGGAGAGGGAGGCAAACACACACACACACACACACACACACACACACACACACACACACACACACACACACACACACACACACACACACAAGCGATTAAGACGAAAGAAAGGCGTGTTAGGGAGGGAGAAGAGGAGGGAGGGAAAAAGGGGGGAAGAGGAAAAGGGAGGAGACGAATCAAAAAACAAAAGGAAGGAAGATGAGGAAGGAGAAGAGGATAGAAGGCAATGAAATTAAAAATGGGAAGAAGAAGAAGAGTGGGGAGAAAGAAAGGCGAATTGGGGTGAATGGTAAAATGGAAGAGGAGGGAGGGAAAAAGAGGGGAAGAGGAAAAGGGAGGAGACGAATCAGAAAACAAAAGGAAGAAAGATGAGGAAGGAGAAGGGGATAGAAGGCAATGAAATTAAAAATGGGAAGAAGAAGAAGAGTAGGGAGAAAGAAAGGCGAGTCGGGGTGAATAGTAAATGAAAATATGCAAGATTTAATATACTGAAGAACAAGACAATTCAGGTGAGGTGAGCCAATACAAGAAATAAATGAAAGTAAATTAAGAAAAAAGTAAAATGAAGGAAAAACGAAGAAAGTAAAAATTTAAAAGTAAAATGAAGAAAAGAGGAGAAATACTTACACAAGGACCAGAAGGCAGAAAAATAAAAAAACAGGCAAAATAAAGATAAAAAAAATAAAATGAAATGAGTGAAAAGAAAGAAAATTGAAGAAAAAAGGAGAAATACTGACACAAGGAGCAAACTGCAGAAAAATAAAAATAAGGATAATAAAGAAAAATAAAATAAAGTGAAATAGGAGTGAAATAAAAGAGGCAAGCTTGAAAACAAAACGAAGTAGAGACGAGAAAACCTAAAACCTAAATGAGGAAAAGCGACAAATCAACAAAAAGAAAAACAAATGTGAAATAAGAAGGTAAGAAACAACTCTACCAGATTATCGTACGCATAACATAACATAAAAAAAAGAGCCTCAATAATTACCGATTTTAACAATAACCATAAATGCATATCGTGATCTTTGTGGGCGCGATAGCTTTGGGTCAGAAATCGACAAAAACAATACGCCAAGTACGAGAATCTTGTAACGTTGGTAAGAAGTTCGATTGAGAAGAGAAAAAAATACAAAAAGCTAAACTAATCTAAATTAAAGTAAAATATACCCAAAATTATACGTATGGCTCGAGGTATTGCGAGAAAAATCTTACGTCATATAGTTTACATTGCAGAGACAAACAGCAAAGACGGAGGAGAGTTAAATAAAAAGCTAAAAAAAAAAAAGGATATAAAAGAGGAAAAAAAGCAGGATATAAAGATGATTGGAAATGGAATACAAGACTAAGTTAGAAGTAGTAGTAGTAGTAATAGTAGTAGTAGTAGTAGTAGTAGTAGTAGTAGTAGTAGTGATAATTAAACAAACACACCTGGGTATAAAACGAGATTAGTAACTTACACCTTAAATTTGAGGGATAATTATGGACGAAAGGTTAAAAAAAAGGAGAAACATGATATAAAAGAAGATTGGATCAGGATTATAATGCGACCTTACTCAATTGCAGATGCCCTGTAGATAACGTCTCTCTCTCGTAAAAATGAATTATATGCAAATTTTGAGATACACAAAGAGAGAGAGAGAGAGAGAGAGAGAGAGAGAGAGAGAGAGAGAGAGAGAGAGAGAGAGAGAGAGAGAGAGAGAGAGAGAGAGAGAGAGAGAGAGAGAGAGAGAGGTGATTCAGAATGCATTTATGAGCTTATCTTCCGCTCTCTCTCTCTCTCTCTCTCTCTCTCGTAATAAGATTTCGCTGATGCTTAAGATTAATTTTCACAGGAGTAAGAGTATACGCAGAGAGAGAGAGAGAGAGAGAGAGAGAGAGAGAGAGAGAGAGAGAGAGAGAGAGAGAGAGAGAGAGAGAGAGAGAGAGAGAGAGAGAGAGAGAGAGAGAGAGAGAGAGAGAGAGAGAGAGAGAGAGAGAGAGAGAGAGAGAGAAGGGGGGATGAAAGAATAATAAATAGAAAGACACATATAAAAGAAATGAATGAATGAATGAATGAATGAATGAATGAGGTGAATGAAAGAAAATAAAAAAGAAACAAATAAATAGGCCAAGAGAAAACGGAAGGAAGGAAGGAAGGAAGGATGAAAGAAAGAAAGAAAGAAAGGAAGGATGGAAGGAAGGAAGAAAGAAAGGATGGAAGAATGAAAGAAAGAAAGGAAGGATGGAAGGGAGGAAGAAAGGAAGGAAGGAAGGAAGGAAAGAAAGAAGGAAGGAAGGCCAGAGAGAGAGAGAGAGAGAGAGAGAGAGAGAGAGAGAGAGAGAGAGAGAAATATCCACATTTGATTCCGGCATAAACTCAGGCGGAGATAAAACCCTCTCGCGCGGAACACTGGCTCTAAGGCCCACTTTGGTACACTTAACGACGCTGTTTTGATCCTTCTAGGCTGCTTTCTTAGACTGGCCCTTTATTTTCTTCACTATTTTACCTTTTTTTCTTTGGTTTTGTTTGTTTTTATTTTATTTTTCAGTTTTTCTTTAATTATTTTTCTTACTGTTTTTATTCCTTTTTCAATATTTTTAGTTTTTTCTTCAATTCTTCCTTTTTCTTTTCTTTTTTTTTTTTACTAATTTGCCTTTTTCTTTGGTCTCGTTTATTCTTTATTCCTTTCTCTCTTTTATTTTCTTCCATTCTTCCTTTTCCTTCCTTTACTAAGTTGCCTTTCTCTTTGGTTTTGTTTGTTTTTCTTTCTTTTTTTTTAAGTTTTTCTTCAATTATGTTTTTCTTATTTATTTTACTAATTTGCCTTTTTCACTTTTTATTTTATTATTATCTACGATTTTTTTTTTCACGTGGAATAAAAAAAATCACCTAATTCCGTGTTATTGAATTGGACAGCCCAACTAAGTCCTTATTTGGAGCTCAATAACGCGATGGTGTTAATTAATAGCAGCGCTTAATTAGGTCACTCTTAATACCCGTAATACCTGTTTGATACCTGTGCTGCCTCTCATTAGCCCAGAAACGCAGGTAGGCTTCATCACATTACTTGCCTTCACCTGTACACACCTGGGTAATTATTTTGTTCAATGTCACTCGATACATTTTTAGGGGTACGACTTTAAGTAGTTTTTTGTTTTGTATTTGTTTTGCTTCTTCTAATACTTGTCTTCAGTTATCAATAAATCACACGAAAAAATACACGAAAACCTCAAAAAAAATACGAAAAAGAGTAATATTGTAGCGGGTTTTTTTCTGATATTATTTCTTCTCTGGGAATTCAGTTTTTTTTTTATTCTTTACATTTAACTCACTTTCTTCTACTTTGTTTTATTTTCCTAGATTTTTAAATAATTTTCTCTCAGTGACATAGTGGGCACACATTAGTTTATCTTTTACTTGGATTCATAATATATATTTTTTAAGTAATTCGACATATAAACTACACTGCCTTTTTTTAATTTACTATAGACTGTTTTAATACCCCTATGTATTTTTTTTTTTATGTACGGTATTCCAAAATAAAAAAAAAGGTTCGCTCTCACATAGAAAAACGGTCCCGAACATCCGGTGTATCGTGCATAATTACCTTAAATACCTTGCAAACTTCATAATGACGCTTAATTAGCATATAAACTTATCGACGGTGCCTAATTACATAGCAGCGCTCTCATTACGCTAAACAATTACGCTAAACACCTGGGAAGCATCGCCGTAGGCCGCGCACACCTGCCAGGCCTCAGCTTACCTGTGACGCGCATACCTGAGGGGCGCGCAGCGATCATAGTGGATTAACGAACAGACGAACGTTGAAGATGACCAAAAATAATAATAACCAAAACAAATATATATACACGATAGCAAAGCATGAAAATAAAGAAATATATAAAAAGATGAAGAAAAAAAGAAAATAAAGTAATATCATGAAGAAATATATGATACAGAAAAAGGGAAAAATAATAAAGACAAGCAAAAAATAAACAATAAAGATTAAAGAAGATAAACAGGAAAAACAAAACAGAGGAAGCAAAAATTCTCTTCGCGGTTTATTCTTTCGCCTTGGGCAGAAAAGGGAGGAGGGATGGAGGGAGAGAAGGAAAAAAGAGGAGGGAGCAAAGGAGGGGGAGAATGGAGAGAAGGAAGGAGGAGAGAAGATTGGAAGAAGTGGGAGTTAAAAAGGAAGAATAGAGGAAACCGGGGAGAAAGGAGAGGGAAGAAAAGGAGGAAGGAAGGAAGGATGAAGGGAGAGAGGGAGAGAGAAAGAGAGATGAAGGAAGAAGGGAAAGAGAGGAAAATATTGAAGGAAGAGGGAGGAAGGATGAATGGCGGAAGAGAAGGAAGGAAGGAGAGAGAGAGGGAGAGACGAAGGAAGAAGGGAAAGAAAGGAAAATATGGAGGGAAGTGGGAGAAAGGATGGATGGAGGAAGAGAGGGAAGGAAGGAGAGAGAGGGAAGAGAGTAGGAAAGAGAGGAGAGGGAGAGAGATGAAGGAAGGAAAGAAAGGAGAAGATGCTGGAGAAAGCGGAAGGAAGGATGAATGGAGGAAGAGAGGGAAGGAAGAAGGTAGGAAAGAGAGGAGAGGAAGAGAGGGAAGGAAGAAGGTAGGAAAGAGAGAAGAGGGAGAGAGATAAAGGAAGGAAAGAAGAGAGAACGCCGGAGACAGTGGGACGAAGGAAGGAAGGAAGGATGAAGGAGAGAGATGCTGGGAGGAGGACTGGAGGGAGGGAGAGAAGGCTTGAGGGAGGGAAGGAAGGGAGGGAGGGAAGGAGAAAAGTAGGAAACAATATATATTTACCTTTCCCTTGGGCACCGTTCTCATGTCTTTTAATGAGGTGGATGAAAGAGAAGATTCGGAGAAGGATAAATTGTGGGCCCTTCGTCTGTCTGTCTATCTGGGAGGAAGGAAAGAGGGAGGAAGGAAGGAAGGAAGGAATTAAAGAAGGAAGGTTGGAAGGAAGGAAGGAAGAAAGGAAGGAAGAAAGGAAGGAAGGTAGGAACGAACAAAAAGAGGAAGGAAGGAAGGAAGGAAGAAAGAAAGAAAGGAAGGAAGAAGGAAAGAAGAAGGGAAGGAAGGAAGGGACGAAAAAAGGAAGGAAGGAAGGAAGGAAGGAAGGAAGAAAGGAAGGAAGGAACGAACGAACGAACGAAAAAAGGAAGGAAGGAAGGAAGGAAGGAAGGAAGGAAGGAAGGATCTATCTCTCTATCTATCAATCTATTTACAGCAATGATGAGTAATATATAAGACTAAAAGACATAGGAGAGACTGTATCAAGAAATAAAGGAAGAAAAAGGAGGAAGAAAAGAAGATAAAGAAGGAAAGATGAAGGAGAAAGAGGAAAAGGAAGAGGAAGAGGGAGAGAAGACCAATGAATGAGGTATGAGTGGAGGGAAGAATGATGAGGAAGAGAAGAAGGGTGAAGGAAGAAGGGAGGGGAGGAGATGATGATGAATGTGGATCGAGAAGTGAAAGGTGAGGAGAAAGGAGGAGGAGGAGGAGGAGGAGGAGGAGGAGGAGGAGGGACTGTGATAAATGAGGAATGAAGAAAGGGAATGAATGGCAGATTAAGAGGGGAAGGTTTCTCTCTCTCTTTTCTCCTTTTTTCTCCTTTTTTCTCCTCTTTTCTTCTTTTTCCTCTTCTTTTTCCTCCTCTTTTTCCTCTTCTTTTTCCTCTTCTCTTTCCTTCTCTTTTTCCTCCTCTTTTTCTCCTATTTTTCCTTCTCTTTTTATTTATCTTTTTCCTTCTCTTTTCCTTCTTCTTTTTCTTTTTCTTTCTCCTTCTCTTTTTTATCCTTTCTACTCTCACCCCCTCAGTCTCTCTCTCTCTCTCTCTCTCGTTAACCAGGAGCCAGCACGCAAACTTTTTCACGCCGCGGGAAACAAAAAAAAAGAAAAGTTTATCACGATACGAGGGAAAAAAAGTTTGGAAGAGCAACTTGACACAAAAAATAATTAAAGAACAAAAAAAAAAAACGAAAACTTAACGATAAAAAAGAAAGAAAGAGCAAAAAAAGAATAACTGTAATGAAAAGGCACAGACAAAAATTAAAATGAGTGAAAAAATATGTGGGAAAATTTAAGGAAAACGAGAAAAATAGGAGAAATAAGTAAAAAAAATGATAAAGAATAAACGAAGTAACAAGATTAAAATAACTGACGGACATAAAATAAACGATAACTTAGAAAATAAATAATAATGTAAATAAATGCGAAGAAATTAACAATGCAAAGAGAAAATTACAGAAAAACTAGACAAAAAAATCATTAAGTTAGGTTAAGTTAGGAAAATATAAAAGAAATGCGGAAAAATATGTGGGAAAATATAAGGAAAACGAGAAAAGTAGGAGAAATAAGTAAAAAAAATAATATAGTAAATAAAGTAACAACAAAAAATTTAATTGAGGGACATAAAATAAATGGAGATGATAAATGAGGTGAGGAGAAAGGGGGAAGTAAGGAGGAGGAGGAGGAGGAGGAGGAGGAGGAGGAGGAGGAGGAGGAGGAGGAGGAGACAAGTAAACAGGTAATAAAAACAAGTAAATAAAAGTAAGAGAAATAATTTAAAGTCATACAAAACAACAGAAAATCGTGCATAAGACAAAATAAACAAATACAATCAATCTACTAAAATAAAAAAAAATATATAGTTAATGTAAATGTAATAAATAAACGAAATCTTGTGGAAAAATTGGGAAAAAATTATTATACGAGGAAAAGGTTGGAAGAAAAGGTTAATAAGATTTTCATGAGCTAATTTGATACTAACCACTCACGCTATGGTCGCCCTTTCTCTCTCTCTCTCTCTCTCTCTCTCTCTGTCATTTTCTCTTCTCGTTTTCTCTTCTCATTTTCTCTGCTTATTTTCTCTTCTCATTTTCTCTTCTTATTTTATTTTTTCTCGTCTCATTTTTTCTTTTCATTTTCTCTTCCCATTTTCTCTTCTCATTTTCTCTTCTCATTTTCTCTTCTTCCCATTCATTCATTTTCCTTCCCTCCATTTCCTTCCTTCCTTTTCCTTCCCTCCCTTTCCTTCTCTCCTTTTCCTTCCCTCTTTTTCCTTCTCTCCTTCCCTCCTCCATTTTCCACCTTAACCTTCACCTCTTCCTTTCTCCCTCCCTCTCCCTCTCCCTCTCCCTCTCTCTCCCTCTCTCTCCACCTCCCCCCCCTTACCTCCCTCGCTCGGCTGGCAGCTCGTCGCCTCCTCACCTGAAACGACACAAAAAAGACAAAATAAATAACATTGTTCTCGCGTTACAAACTTCATTATGCACAAAAAGTTTATGGAGTGACGGGCCGACACCTGATAGTTATTTACATGCGTCAAGAAATAAAATAAAAAGATAAAAACTAATAAAATAAACAGAGGAAAAGATAGACAGAGAGACAGATAACGAGAGGGTGAAGAAAGGAAGGAAGGGAAGGAAAGAAAGAAGGGAAATAAATGATTGAAAGAAGACGCAAAAAATAAAAATAAAAACTAGTAATATAGACAAGGAAAGAGATAAACAGACATAATTAAATGAGAAGAAACGAAAGAAAGAATGAAATGAATGATCGTAAGAAAACAAGAGAAAAAAAACACTAATAATATGAACAGAAAGAGACAGACAGAGAAAGAGAGAGATAGAAAGAAAAGAAAAGAAGGAATGAAATAAATAAGAAGAAAAGGACAGAGAGAGACAGATAGAAAGAAAGGGAAATAACTAATGAAATAAATAAAAAAGGAGAGATAGAAAGAAAAGGAAATAACGAATGAAATATATAAAAAAAAGGACAGAAAGATAGAAAGAAAGGAAAATGACTAATGAAATAAACAGAAAAAAAGGACAGAGAGAGAAATAGAAAGAAAAGGAAAAAACGAATGAAACAAATAAGAAGAAAAATGAGATACAAAAAAGACAAACATACGAATAAATAAATAAGAAGAAAAAGAAGAGACACACAAAAGAAGACACACAGACAAACAACACACGCACACACACACAAACAAACGCACACAAAAACAAACAAACACTCATACTCCGCAAATTTACCGGCAGATAAAACCATAAAATCTTAAATAGCAAATAAAAGGCTGGGTAATAATACTAACCAGGAGACAGCCGTGCAATCAGCGCCGTCGTAAATTCCTTCCCTGAGACGCGAAGGTAATGAGAACCGCGCACCTGTTACGCAAATTACACCTACCTGGACGCCTACGCAATTTATTTATATTACCTGTTACCTGTCAAATCTAGTACCTTTTTATACCTAGTGCTTTTGGGAGGGGGATTTTTTTATCATTTTTTTATTATTTTTTTTATTATTTTTATTATTGTTTATATTACCTGTTATCTGTTGAATCTAGTACCTTTTTATACCTACTACTTTTTGGGGGGGGATTTTTTTATCATTTTTTTATTATTTATTTTTATTATTTTATTATTATTTTTTTATTATTTTTATTATTACTTATATTACCTGTTACCTGTTGAGTCTAGTACCTTTTTTATACCTACTACTTTTAGGGGTTTTTTTAACACAAAAAAAACAAATCCTACATGAAAACACTTAACACAAAAAAACAAATCCTACATGAAAACACTTAACACAAAAAAACAAATCCTACATGAAAACACAACACAAAAAAACAAATCCTACATAAAAACACTTAACACAAAAAAACAAATCCTATATAAAAACACTTAACACAAAAAAACAAATCTCACCTGAAAACACGACACAAATAACCCACCAGGCCACAAAATATCACCCCCAGAACAGCAGACACGTGAACCCAATCATAACCTCACCTTAGTATTTGAACGCTCCTAACCCCAGCGCGTGTGTAGTCCATGATTCAGAAAACACACACATTCACCGCAAGATTAGTATGTACTGGGTAATTTGGGGAGGTATTGGGATTATAAGACACTTTCCCTTCTAACATCAACCATTTCTAAAGGTCAAAGAGGGAGGCAATTGAGTTCGAATGAGTGTTTCTTTAGGTTCATGGTGCAGAAGAAGGGACAAACTACCATCAGGTCTAAAAACTACTCCTGGAAATGCCCAAAAGTCAGAGGAAAGCCTTGTCAAATAGGTGAACTTAAGCGACAAAATGTTTAATAACACGGCCCATTAAGTTCTCGTGTAGTCACAGTGAACCGCAAGACATCCTCTGCGCGCTGAAGGAACAGGAAGGCGATCATAAAACACAGATAAAAAGAATACCGCAAAAAACGACTATTATTTGAACAGCGGAGGCGCACGACTTCCGGTTAGACGTGCAATAAAGGCTTGATTGTAATGATGCAACGCGTTTTATTTCTTCCTCTTTGCATGTATTTATTGTGCAGGAATAGCGTTTTGATTGCACTTATTTGCTTATTATTTCATCTTTACTTAAAATAAATAGTAATATGAAAAGAGAAAGAGACAAATAGACATGATTAAAGAAGGAGAAGAAAGGAAAGAGGGAATGAAATGAATGATCGTATGAAAGCAAGAGAAAAAATAAATAAAAATAATGATATGAACAGAAAGAGAAGGACGGAGACATAGGAAGAATAGGAAAGAACGAATGGAAGAAGTAAAGAACAGAGAGAGAGAGAGAGAGAGAGAGAGAGAGAGAGAGAGAGAGAGAGAGAGAGAGAGAGAGAGAGAGAGAGAGAGAGAGAGAGAGAGAGAGAGAGAGAGAGAGAGAGAGAGAGAGAGAGAGAGAGAGAGAGAGAGAGAGAGAGAGAGAGAAATAACGAACGAAATGAAGCAATGACTTGAATAACTTAACAATGAAGTGGAAAAAAAGCCTGAAAGCGCATCGAAATAAACAAGAATAACTAAAATAACAACGAAAACAATAAACAACTTGACACACAGAAATTATGACCTATCTGAAAACGCAATAAGATTAACCCGGTAGCAACGACGGGCCAAATTTGTGGCTTTACCGTGTACCAGCTATGGGCCAAATTTTTACCATGATATAAACCCCCAAAATAGATGAAGCGTAAACTGATCACAAATGCGTTGGCACTGTATATTATGAAATGGTTTGCGTGAGTGATGGTTTTTTCTCATTAATTCGCTTAGAGGGACCTTAATGATACATGCTCCCCGCAGCTACCGGATTAATAAAATAGCCAACGAAAAATAACAACACTGAGGAATAAAACAAAGATAAAGACGAAGATAGACAAAGACAAAGAAAGAATAAACAACAGGGAAAGAAAGAGAGGAAGCAATAGAAAAAAATAAGCAATCACAAACAAAAAGAAAAAAAAAACACACATTGGTCGCTAAGCAAACACACGGACGTAACAGAGAAAGAAAAAGAATAATAGACGAAAATAGAAGAAATAAACGCAGAGAAAAAAAAACCGATGAAACACAAACAAACACACATATTTACTTAACAAACACACTGACTTATAACAGAGAAAGAAAAAGAAGAGAAATAGCTAGAAAACATACAAATAATCACAGACAAAAAATAACAAAAAAACGAACACACACACACACACACACACACACACACACACACACACACACACACACACACACACACACACTGATCGCTAAACAAACACCCAAACACACTGATCTAACCGAGGACGAAAAAGACAGAAATAGATAGATAAAAAAAATAATCAGGGACAAAACAAAATAAAACCATCGTAACAAAATAAAACAAAAACAACGTAACAAAATAAAACACTGATCGCTCAACAAACACCAAACCCACTGAATTAACGCCTCGCCGGAGATAATATGAATGCCGCTGTTCCACTCCCTCGCGGTAAAAGCATTAATAAATATTTCATAATCGCGCGAAAATAATATTAACGCCTGCCCGGAAAACATAAATGCATGAATGAACGCGAACAAGCACACACCCCCACACCAACACACACACACACACACACACACACACACACACACACACACACACACATACACACACACACACCGCCCTCCCCATCCCCCTCCCTCTCACAAGCACACACGAACTCCCAAATCATCAACACACACACATATTAAATTTTACACACAAACCATCTCTACAAACACACACACGAACGCACGCACGCACGCACACGCACATAAGCAAACACACACATACAGTCGAAACAAAATTATCATAACCATTTGCACGGGGTTATGAAAAGCGTAAATCTGGGAACGTCACCGCGCACGCACACACGCACAGGGGGGCCGGAATTAAGTCCTAAACCATAATATAAACCGTGAATGAATAGACGTACTAACCTGTTAAACCCAACGGCGACATAAACCACATTGGGCTTTTGCATATTAAAAAAGTAACTCAAATCGAAAAAAGTTACGACGGAATTCATGACTTGGTTCGCGCACTAACGTAAAAATCTCTCCTGGCAAACGTAACAGAAGCACAACAATTGAATATATGTTTAATAAGGTATAAGAAATAGCAGAATAAACCAGAGATAATGAAATATACAAGTGGATAACCAAAGGAAGAAAGCGGCAACCCAGGAATTGTAGAAGACAGGGACGGAGAACCAGGTGGAGAGATGAAATGAGGATCTTTGCCGGAGCAGGATGGAGTACACTAACACCAGACAGAGAACCAGAGGGAGAGATAAAAGTATATATATTACACTAACACCAAAGAACCAGATGGAGATACGAAATTAGAACCTTCGCCGGAGCAGGATGGAGTACACTAACATCAGACAGAAACGAAGTAGAGAGATTTAACTAGAACCCTTGAAGAAGAAAGATGAAGTACACTAACATTAGACAGAAAACGAAGTAGAGATTAGACTAGAACCTTTGCCGGAGCAGAATGGACTACACTGACACCAGAAAGAGAGGAGAAGGAAGTTTGGCAAGGCTTTCGTCCTATATTGATCTAGTAGTTACTGAAGAAAATAATAATAATAATAATAATAATAATAATAATAATAATAATAATAATAATAATAATAATAATAATAATAATAATAATAATAATAATAATAATAATAATAGTAATAATAATAATAATAATGGAGATGATACTAATGACAAAAAATATAAAACCAGGTCACCATTGATTATCTCTTTCCCAACATTTTACAACCACCCAACTTAATAAACGCTTGATTAAAAATAGCGCGCTTTAACAGATGAAAGAATGATACTAAAGAGAATATTAAAATCACACCTAAACACCTGACTCTCTTACACACCTGACTTCACATAATTAATTCCCACGGTAGACAGTTTTTTTCCCACGCCCAGATGTTATTTGTTTGTTAGTTTTCTTTTTGTTTGTGTGTTTGTTTGTTGTCATTGTTGTTACTGCTTTGTTTTGTTTTCTTTTCTTCTTTTACTTCTTTTTATTCTTCCTCTTCTTCCTCTTCTTCTTCCACACTCCTCGCCCTTGATAATATTATCCCACTAGACTTTCTTTTTTCTTATATATTCAACTAAACATTTTTATTCTTTTTCTGTAGAATCTTAAGGAGTTTTATTATATTTTTTACTACTAAGGTTATGGAGTGAGTGTATTGCATGTGAATTATCTGTTTAATGTATCTTTATTCTCTCTCTCTCTCTCTCTCTCTCTCTCTCTGGGAACATTCATTGCGTGCCTCTTATCAATTTCATTTTCTTTTTATCTTAATTGTTATATAATGAGATAGGATTTAATGTCTCTCTCTCTCTCTCTCTCTCTCTGCACTATCATCATCATAATATTGTTACTGTGTGTGTGTTTGTGTGTGTGTGTGTGTGTGTGTGTGTGTGTGTGTGTGTGTTATGACTCCCTCGCGTGTATGAATGTCTTACTACAACGTGATTCATTACTTACAAGGTTCCGTTGTGTGTGTGTGTGTGTGTGTGTGTGTGTGTGTGTGTGTGTGTGTGTGTGTGTGTGAGTTTCCGTCTGTCTGTCTATCTTTCTACCTTATCTTAGTCTCTTCATATTTAGTCTGTCTTTCTTTCTTCCTCTGTCTAATGTCTGTCTGTATGTCTCAGCCTATTCCTGTCTATCTGTAAGTAAATGTGTATGGAAGTATGATTATGTGTGTATGTATATATGTTTTTATGTGTGTGCGTATGAATGTATGTATGTATGTATGTATGTATGTGTGAAGTGTCTCCCTATCTTCATGCCTGTTTGTATGTTTGTTAATCTAATCTTTAAGAAGCGACAAGGAGCGAAGATAATCCTGTTAGGTGTATTAGTGGACACACACACACACACACACACACACACGCACACACACACACACACACACACACACACACACACACACACACACACAAACACGATCACTAACCCAACACAGCAACAAAAACAATAAAACAAAATAATACATAAAACAAAAAATATAACAAAAAAAACCACCACACACTCCCATCCCTTTCCAAACACCATACCTTTAAAACAAACAAAAAAACATAGACACTTAACTTACCCAACAGACCAACAGGAAAAAAAAGTGATAGAAAAACAAAACAACTAAAAAAAAATGTATTCATCACACACACACACACACACACACACACACACACACACACACACACACACACACACACACACACGGCTTCCAGGGTTGGTTTACAAGCTTACATTCCTAACCCAGAGTCAATATTTTGGTTGGAATAAACTGTTGGGCTTCACCTCGTTTCGTTTCACTCCGGTTCTGAACGTGTATTTTTTTATTTCACTTCATATTTGTAGTTGTATTTGTAGTTATAGTAGTAGTAGTAGTAGTAGTAGTAGCGGTATTAGTGGTAGTGATAGTGGTAGTAGTAGTAGTAGTAGTAGTAGTAGTAGTAGTAGTAAAACAATTCTGAAAAGAGTAGAAGACAAGAAAAAAGAGAAGAAGAGAGGAATAAGAGAGAAGGAAGAAAGAAAAATGAAAAAGGAAAGAAGAGAAGAATAAAACGAGAAGGAAGAGAAAAAGATATTAATAGTGATTTTAAACTTAAAGGAAAATTTATACTCATTATTTTTTTTTCTTCTCTCAAGTTTCAACACATAAAAATAAGCAATAAAAAAAGTTGAAGGGCTGAAGTGTCTCGTAAGTTGTTGGTATAAGAAAAGATTCGCTCAACGCCTTTGCTTTGTATACTAATTTACGTTTATTGCCTCCATTATTATTATTATTATTATTATTATTATTATTATTATTATTATTATTATTATTATTATCATTTTTCTTATTCCAGGATTTCCATGATTTGTTTGTTTTGAAAGCGATGCAAAATTCAGATATACTCTTTCTGTTTACATACTCGGCTGTTTTCGTTTGTTTGTTTGTGTTTGTTTGTTTAAGGCGATGCAGCTCACAGGTAGGCCGCCAGGTATGAAAATTAAGGTGTGTGTGTGTGTGTGTGTTCGTGCTCTCAAAACAAAATAACAATCTCAAAACAATACGAATTATCTTGTACACACACACACACACACACACACACACACACACACACACACACACACACAGAACATACCCATTCTTTTCATTTGTTATTTCTCCTCCTCCTCCTCCTCCTCCTCCTCCTCCTCCTCCTCCTCCCTTCTTTGCCTTCCTGTCGCCTCCTGACATTATCAAAACAAGAGGAACAAGTTCTCTCTCTCTCTCTCTCTCTCTCTCTCTTCCATCGTTTCAGCTTCTCTTACCTTTTAAGGAGAAGAAGGAGGACGAAGGATAGAGAGGAGGAGGGGGAGGAGGAGTAGGAGGAGGAGGAGGAGGAGGAGGAAGGAGGTAAACATGTCTATCACCCGGAGGAATCGAAAACCATCAAAATAAGGAAGAGGAGGAGGAGGAGGAGGAGGAGGAGGAATAATATTATAAAAAAAAGTTTAAGAGGGGCGAAGGTGAAAAGTTGACGGGTACGAGAGAGAGAGAGAGAGAGAGAGAGAGAGAGAGAGAGAGAGAGAGAGAGAGAGAGAGAGAGAGAGAGAGAGAGAGAGAGAGAGAGAGAGAGAGAGAGAGAGAGAGAGAGAGAGAGAGAGAGAGAGAGAGAGAGAGAGAGAGAGAGAAGGGGGGAAGGACTTAAATGAGGGGTGAAGGACTAAAGTAAAGAAAGAATAAGATAAAGGAAGGATAGGGAGAAAGGAATGAAAGGAAAGGTAAGGAAAGGGAAGGGAAGGGAAGGAAGGAAAATGAAGGGAAGGGAATGAAGGGAACTGATTAAGTAGGAAGGTGAAGAGAAGGGAAGCAAAAGGAAGGAAAGGGAACAGAAAGGGAGACATGGGAAGGGAAGAGAAGTGAAGGAAAGGAAACGGTGAATGAAGAGAAGAGAAGGGAAGGGAATGAAGTGAACTGATTAAATAGGAAGGTGAAGAGAAGGGAAGCAAAAGGAAGGAAAGGGAACGAAAAGGGAGATATGGGAAGGGAAGAGAAGTGAAGGAAAGGAAACGGTGAATGAAGAGAAGAGAAGGGAAGGGAATGAAGTGAACTGATTAAATAGGAAGGTGAAGAGAAGGGGAGCAAAAGGAAGGAAAGGGAACGGAAAGGGAGATATGGGAAGGGAAGAGAAGGGAAGGGAAGGAAACGGTGAATGAAGAAAAGAGAAGAGAAGGGAAGGGAATGAAGGGAACTGATAATATAGGAAGGTGAAGAGAAGGGAAGCAAAAGGAAGGAAAAGGAACGAAAAGGGAGATATGGGAAGGGAAGTGAAGTGAAGGAAAGGAAACGGTGAATGAAGAGAAGAGAAGAGAAGGGAAGAGAAGAGAAGGGAACGGCGAATGCAGAGAAGAGAAGAGAAGAGAAGAGAAGAGAAGAGAAGAGAAGGGAAGAGGGTAAAGAGATCTGACTAAGAGTAAAGAAAGAGGAGACGGACGGACGGACAGGAACGGACAGGAAGGGACAGGGAGGGACTGGGGATATAAGGGAGGGAAAGAGAGAGAAGGGGAGGGAAGGAAGGGATGGGAGGGAACTCTGATCGGTAATCTCTGATCAAGTGACGGGAAATCAATACCGACGTTCGAGAATTAATAATAGCCACAGCAAGGCAGGAAGGGAGAGAGGGAGAGAGGGAGAGAGAGAGGGAGAGGAAGGATTGGAGGGCTGGAAGAGTACGGAGAGAAGGGAGGGAGGAAGAAGGGAGAGGGAAGGAAGGAGTTAGTGATGGGGGGAGGCAGGGAAGGAAGGAAGGGAGAGGGATTGAAGAAGGAGGAAGGAAGGAAGGAGGAGAACAGAAATAGAAGGAAGGGAGGAAAAGGAAGGAAGGAAAAAGGAGAAAGGGAGTGATGAAGAAGCAAGTGAGGAAAGGAAGTACACAAAGAGGAAAAGGGAGGATGGAAAAAAATGAAAGAAAGAAATAGGAAAAAGGGATTGATGAAGAAGAAAGGGAGGGAAATAAGAGTACAGAGAGAGAAGGAAGGGAGGAAAAGGAAGGAAGGAAAAAGGAGAAAGGGAGTGATGAAGAAGAAAGTGAGGAAAGGAAGTATACAAAGAGGAAAAGGGAGGAAGGAAAAAAATGAAAGAAAGAAATAGGAAAAAGGGATTGATGAAGAAGAAAGGGAGGGAAATAAGAGTACAGAGAGAGAAGGAAGGGAGGAAAAGGAAGGAAGGAAAACAAAGAAAATGAAAAATGAAAAAGGAAGGGAGGAGAAAACATGGAAGAGGAAAAAGGAGAAAGGGAGGGAGGGAGGAAAACATGGAAAAGAAAAAAGGAAAAAGGGAGGAAAGGAAAACATGGAAGAGGAAAGGGAAGCAAGAGAGAGAGAGAGAGAGAGAGAGAGAGAGAGAGAGAGAGAGAGAGAGAGAGGAGGGGAAGAGTAGGCTGCAAAAAAAATAGTAAGGTAAAAAAAAGTTAAAATAGTATACGGTAAAAAACGTGAAACGATAATAACAGAGCAGAAACATCAGATAAGGAAAGAAAAAAAAGAGGAGGAGGAGGAGGAGGAGGAGGAGGAGGAGGAGGAGGGAGGAAGGGCGAGGGAAGATAAGGGGTGAGGGAGGGGAGAAGAAGAGAGAGGGAAAGAGAGAGGATAAATATGGAGAGGGGAAAAAATGGATAAGGGTTAGAAGGAAGGAATGGGGAATGGAAAATAATGAAATGGGAGAGAAATAGGAAGAAGAAGTAGGAAGGGAAAAATGGAAGAAAAGGGACGAAAAGGGGAAAGGGTGAAGATAATAAAGGGAAGAGAAAAAAGTGAAGAGAATTTAGAAGAGAGAGAGAGAGAGAGAGAGAGAGAGAGAGAGAGAGAGAGAGAGAGAGAGAGAGAGAGAGAGAGAGAGAGAGAGAGAGAGAGAGAGAGAGAGAGAAATCGTAAGGGAAATAGGAGAGAAAAGAGAGCAATAAAGGAGGAAAATATATGAGAGGGGATGAGAGGTGGAGAGAGAGGAAGAGAAAGGGGAAGAGAAAGAGGGAAGAGAAACGAGAGGGGAAGGGCGAGAGAAGATGAAAAGGAAAGAGAGCGGAGAAGACAAGCGAAGAGAGAAGGAAAGAGAAGGAAAAAGAGGAGAATATAGAAATGGGAAGAGGAAGAAGGAAAAAAAGGGAGAGAGAGGGAAAGGGCGAGAGAAGATGGAAAGGAAAGAGAGAGGAGAAGACAAGCGAAGAGAGAAGGAAAGAGAAGGAAAAAGAGGAGAATATAGAAATGGGAAGAGGAGGAAGGGAAAAAAGGGGAAGAGAGGGGAGGAGAGTAGGCCTAAAAGCTTCAAACAATCAGAGGAGGATCAGAGCACCTGGATGACTGCTAATTAGGGGGAAGGTAGACACTCACCTGGCAGGGAGGGGAAGAGGAGGGGAGAGGGGGAGGGGTAAGATTTAAGAGGGGGAGAGAGGGGGAAAGTGAGAGGGAAGATTACAGGGATGGGGAGAAGGGAAGGGGAAGAGGGAAGTGAGGGGAGATAAACAGAGAAAGAAATGTTGGGGAGGAGAAAGGAAGGGAATGAGGGAGGAGAAGAGAATAGAGAAGGGAAGAGAGGAGGATGGTAGAGGGAAATTAGGGACAAAATAGAGAAGGAAATAAAAGAGGGAATAAGAAGGAAAAAGGGAGAGAGGAAAAGAGGAAAATAAGGAGGCGTAGAAAGAAGGATGTCAGAGGGAGATGAAAGGAAGAAAAAAAGAAAAAAAGAGGGAATAAAGAGGAAAATGGGAGAGGAAAAAGAGAAAATGGAAAAAATTGGAATGAAAGAAAGAAAATAGAGAAAAACGAAGATAAAATAAAGAAAATGGAAAAAAAGGAGGAAGGAGATTAAATAGAGAGAGAGAGAGAGAGAGAGAGAGAGAGAGAGAGAGAGAGAGAGAGAGAGAGAGAGAGAGAGAGAGAGAGAGAGTATAAACTATAAACTTTAATTAATCTTCTTTCCTCCCTTTTTCCTCCATCTTATTGTACTTCACAGACTACGATAAAGGGGGAGAAGGGAGGGGGAGAGAGGAGGGGGAAGAGGGAGGGAGAGAGGGGAGAGAATGAGGGTTTAAGGGAGGAATGAGAGGGAGAGAGAGGTTTCTTTCTCTCTCAAGATAGTAGTAGTAGTAGTAGTAGTAGTAGTAGTAATAGTAGTAGTAGTAGTAGTTGTTGTTATAGTGGTAGAAGTAGTAGCAATAATAATAATAATAATAATAATAATAATAATAATAAAAATAATAATAATAATAATAATAATAATAATAATAATAATAATAATAATAATGACCTTCACGTGACCGGATAAGATCGATAACAAAATCAATAACATGTAATTGATATCAGTGGGAAAGGAAGTATGAGAGAGAGAGAGAGAGAGAGAGAGAGAGAGAGAGAGAGAGAGAGAGAGAGAGAGAGAGAGAGAGAGAGAGAGAGAGAGAGAGAGAGAGAGAGAGAGAGAGAGAGAGAGAGAGAGAGAGAGAGAGAGAGAGAGAGAGAGAGAGAGAGAGAGAGAGATTTACATAGATTTACATAGAAAATCAGACCACACAGACCCCATGGTCCAGACTTGGTGGTCTGTCCTTAAACCTAAGTGATTTTACATTAATCAGAAGACTCCAAAACGTTGCATTTCTACTCTAGTTGAAGGAAGTGACGGTCGAGCTTATTTTTGAAGGAATCAATCGTGTTACACTGGACCACTGATGGTGGAAGCTTATTCCATTCTCGCACTACAACGTTGGTGAAGAAAAATTTGGTGCAGTCTGAATTTACTTGTCTACATCTGAGTTTTACGCCATTGTTCCTCGTGCGCAAAGTGTCATCGATCATAAACAATGTTGATCTGTCTACATTCGTGAAACCATTAAGTATTTTAAAACATTCGATCAGTTTTCTCGGAGGCGACGTTTCTCAAGAGAGAACATGTTAAGGGTAGAAAGCCTTTCTTCGTAGGATTTGTTGCGCAAGGAAGGGATCATTTTCGTTGCCCGACGCTGAACACCTTCTAATTTAGCAATATCCTTTGCATGGTGGGGAGACCAAAACTGTACCGCATATTCCAAGTGGGGTCTGACTAAACTGTTGTAGAGCGGGAGTATTACATCTTTATTCTTGAATACAAAGTTTCTTTTAATGAAGCCCAACATTCTGTTCGCTTTATTTGCTGCATCGATGCATTGCTGTGAGAATTTGAGGTTTGACGCGATTTTGACCCCAAGTCTTTGACGCATTGAACGCTTTTGAGTTTAACGCCGCGCATTTCGTATTCGAACTTCTTATTCCTCGTTCCAACTTGAAGGACCTGGCACTTGTTCACGTTAAAGGGCATCTCCCATCTATCCGACTGTTGAAATTTTGTGCAAATCCTCTTGGAGGCTTTGCCTGTCTTCGTCAGTGAGAACCGAGTTGCCAATCTTTGTGTCGTCTGCAAATTTACTAATGCGGTTATTGAGTCCAACATCCACGTCGTTGATGTAAATAATGAAGAGCACTGGGCCAAGGATCGAGCCCTGAGGGACGCCACTAGTGACAGGCGCCCACTCTGAGTTAAATCCGTCGATCACTACTCTTGTTGTCTGTTGCTCAACCAATTCGCGATCCATTGGTTTATTTGACCGTCAATACCTATTTGCTTTAATTTGTAAAGTAATTTATGATGCGGACTTTATCAAACGCTTTCTGAAATCAAGATAGACTACGTCCAGTGATTTGGTTACGTCATAAACAGTGAAGAGGTCGTTATAAAAGGTTAATAGGTTTGATAGGCAGGATCTTTTGTTTCGAAGCCATGTTGTGAGTCCCCAATCAATGAGTGGCTTTCAAGGTAATTCACAATTTTGTCTCTAATTATGCCTCAAGTAGCTTACCTACAACCGAAGTTAGACTAATGGGTCTGTAATTACCTGGTACTTTTTTGTCTCCTTTCTTGAAAATCGGTGTCACGTTAGCCTTTTTCCAATCTGAAGGGACGATGCCTTGTCGCAAGGACATATTGAATACGGGTGTGAGGAGGAGAGTATTTGCCTCTTGTTTCTTTCAGCAGAGTTGGATATACTTTGTCAGGTCCAGGACTTTTATTTGTTTTAAGTGAATGGAGAGCTTTAAGGACTTCATCGGTTGTTATTTCAAAATTAGGCAATGCATGCTCGAGATTTACAATAGTACTGATGTTGGTGGTAGCGAGAGGAAGACTGTTAGTATTAAACACCGAGGAAAAGTAATTGTTTAAGAGGTTTGCAATGTGTTGGCTGTCAGTCACTCGTGCACCGTCGCTGTTTGTTAAAGGTCCAATACCACTTTTGATCGCCTTTCTGTTGTTTATGTAACTGAAGAAAGATTTCGGATTATTTTTACTGTTGGCTGCAATATTTTCTTCGTATCTACGCTTTGCCTGACCTACTAGTCTTTTTACTCGTCGCCTGGCATCATTATAAAGTCTAATGTTTTCGGGCGTGCTTTGTTCTTTCTTTAACCTGTAAAACAATTTTCTCTCATTGACTGATTGTTTAATTTCGCTATTAAACCAAGGTGGGTTTTTATTAGTGTTAATTCGCTTCGCACAAGGGGACGAACGTGTTCTGCTGAGTGAGTAAGGATTTTTAAGGCTTAGCCAGGCTTCATCTACGTTGCCATCATCTGATAGTTGTATTTCTGTTAGTTTTTGTCGGATTTCTACGAAGTTAGCTCTTTTGAAATTGGGCACCTTTACTTTATTTTCAGTCACTGATGATTGAGCTTTAATGTCGACGCGCACTAATTTATGATCGCAAGAACCGAGGTGTTCTCTCTCAGAGAGAAAGAAGAGAAGCTGAAGATAAGGAGGAGGAGGAGGAGGAAGAGGAGGAAGAGAAGGAGGAGGAATAAGTTGGGGTGAAAGAGGACGAACTAACAAGAGAGAGAGAGAGAGAGAGAGAGAGAGAGAGAGAGAGAGAGAGAGAGAGAGAGAGAGAGAGAGAGAGAGAGAGAGAGAGAGAGAGAGAGAGAGAGAGAGAGTGGTAAAATAACAGTAATAATACGAACCAAAATAAAAATACGAATAAGATAAAGTAGAAAAGAAAAAAAACGTAGATAAAAAATATAAATAAATAAAATAAACAAAACTAGAAGTACTGATAAACGTGCGTGTGTGTGTTTAGGCCTGGCAGGTGGACAACACAGGTAAGAGCCACTTCAACAGGTGTTTCTCTCTCTCTCTCTCTCTCTCTCTCTCTCTTGTTAGTTCGTCCTCTTTCACCCCAACTTATTCCTCCTCCTTCTCTTCCTCCTCTTCCTCCTCCTCCTCCTCCTTATCTTCAGCTTCTCTTCTTTCTCTCTGAGAGAGAGAGAGAGAGAGAGAGAGAGAGAGAGAGAGAGAGAGAGAGAGAGAACAGCTATTACTTTTTGTTTTTCTCTCTCTCTCTCTCTCTCCCCATAGATCATCCCTCTCTCTCCTCCTCACCTGATCCTAAACATTACCTTTCCTTAATTTATCGTCTTCGTCCTCATAATTAACTTCAACATCCATAAGAGCCGTTAACTTTATTTATATGGTAATGACTTCTTCCTCTGTATAGGCTGTCTGTCTTCCCTTCCTATTAATCATGGCCTTCACCTATCATCGCTTTCCATCCCCATTTCTTTCTTGTTCCTTTTCCTTCCTTCTCTCTTTGCTGTCTCATTTTTTCTCTTCCGTTACACTTCTCCTTCTTCTCTGTCCCATACTTCCATTTTTCTCCCTCCCCTTTTCTTTCTTCCTTCTTTCTTCCTGTTTCATTTTCCTCTTGCATTACACTTCTTTTCCTTCTAGCTTCGTACACTCGGGCCCGGGCTTGAATCTAGGTCTGGGGAGTCAGCGAGCAGCCCGATGTCACACGGCCCAGCGTCTCGGGGTGATGGGCTCTTCCCTACACAGGTTCTATAGCCAATGTGACGGAAATGAGCACCGACGCCATGTATACCTGTGGCGTATGTCCATAACTTTACCTTACCTATTCCTCCCTTCATTAATTATTCCATTCCTTTTTTTTTTTTTTTCATTCCATTAACCTCTCTCTCTCTCTCTCTCTCTCTCTCTCTCTCTCTCTCTCTCTCTCTCTCTCTCTCTCTCTCTCAACACATGAACACGAAGATAAAATTAATACAAGCTTTTGACAGAGTGCGTGCTTTCGTGTGTGTGTGTGTGCGTGTGTGTGTGTGTGATAACATTGGGTGGCAGGTTGCGTCTGAGTCTGTATAAACCAAGTCCTCCTCCTCCTCCTCCTCCTCCTCCTCCTCCTCTTGTAAGGATAGAATGACGACCATCGAAGTGGAAACAGAGGTGGAGGAGACTACCTGGAGGAGGAGGAGGAGGAGGAGGAGAATCGGAGCAAAGGTAATTTAAGAAAGGTAAAAAAACGGTGACAGTGAAATGAGATAAGAGAGGAACATGAGAGGTAGAGGAAGGTGAGGAGGAGGAGGAGGAAGGAAGAATGGAGGAGACACGAGTAGGAAGGAAGGAAGGAAGGAAGGAAGGAAGAAACGAAGGGACGAAGAGAAAGGGGAGAGAAAGAAAGTAGAGAAGGAAAAGAAGGGATGAGCTACGAAAAGGGAGAAGGAAAAAAAGGAGAGGAGGAGGAGGAGAAGGAAGGAAGAATGGAGAAAACACGAGTAGGAAGGGAAGAAAGGAAGGAAGGAAGAAACGAATGAACGAAGAGAAAGGGGAGAGAAAGAAAGAAGGGGAAGGAGAGAAAAGATGAACTACGAAAAGGGAAAAGGAAAAAAAGGAAAAGGGGAGAAGAAAAGGAAAGAACGAAATAAAAAAACAAAAAAAAGGAATAACGATGGAAGGAGAAATGGAGGAAAGAAGACAAAGAGGAACTAGAAAGGAAAAGAAAAAAATAAAGGAGATGAAAAGAAAAAAAGGAAAAACTGATAGAAGGAAGAATAGAAAGAAGAGGAAATAGAAGGAAAATGGAGGAGTGAAGGAAAGGGATAAAACGAAGGAAAGAAAGAAGAAGGGAGGAAGGGAGGAATGGGGGGGAGGGGGGGGGGTCATGAAGCCTAACCCTTTCCTTACTAAATAAACAAAAAAAACAGCTGACTCATCGTTTTCTTTTTATTATGATTGACCGTAGACTAAAAAAAAGAGGAAGAAAAAAAGAAAACTGGACACGCGATGACTCTCTCTCTCTCTCTCTCTCTCTCTCTCTCTCTCTCTCTCTCTCTCTCTCTCTCTCTCTTATCGTTAGTCTTCTCCTCTTTCCTTTATCTCTTTCCTTGTGTTCTTCCCTCCTCCTCCTCCTCCTCCTCCTCCTCCTCTTCACTTCAGTCCTTCAGATTATATTGTCGTCCACTCTCACTCTTCCAATTTAATTCTCTCCTCCTCCTCCTCCTCTTCCTCCTCCTCCTCCTCCTCCTCCTCCTCCTCGTCTTCATGTGACTCCCTGACCTCTTCCGTCTCAAGGGTCAGTCCAGAACGTGACTCAGGAGGAGGAGGAAGAAGAAGAAGAAGAAGAAGAAGAAGAAGAGGAAAAACAAGAGCAAGAACAAGAAGAATGAAAACAAGAACAAGAAGAAGAAGAAGAGGAGGAGGAAGAGGAAGAGGAGAAGGAGAAGAAGAAGAACAAGAACAAGAACAAGAACAAGAACAAGAACAAGAGCAAGGACAAGAAGAATGAAAACAATAAGAAGAAGAAGAGGAGGAAGAAGAAGAGAAGAAAGAGGAGAAACACATCACGACGCAAGCAGATGACGTCACTTCTATAGACGACATAAAAATCATAAACGACATAAAACAAAAGAATAGATGAAAACAAAAGAGCATCAGTGACTCCGGAGGGAAATCATAAGGGAGGGAGAGAGGGAAGAGAGAGAGAGGGAGGAAGGGAGAGAGAGAGAGAACAGATGGTGAGGACGGCATTTGGAGAGATAGAAAAAAAGGGTGGAGGGAGAAATAAGTTAGAGAGAAAAGGGGGAGAGAAAGAAATAGGAGGAGAGAATGGGAAAGAGAGAAAGGGAAGGAAAATAAATGATAAACTATGATAACGGTAAAGGAAAAAAGGAAAGGGGGAGATGAAACGGTAAGGATGAGAGAAAAAAAAAGAAAGGAGAAATGGAGGAGAGAAAAATAAAAGGGGAAACAGAAAGAAGAGAACAAAATCAAAGCGCTGGAAAGGAGAAAAAAAGAAATAGGAAAAACGAAGAGAAAAAGGAGATAAGGAAAATACAATATAGGTATGGAAAGAACAGAAGAAAACAGAAGAAACGAGGGAGGAAAAGAGGAAAAGGAGAGAGAAAACGAAGGAATAAGCGAGGGAGGAGGAAAAAAAAGGGCAGGGAAGGAAAGGAATTCAACCCCAAAGCGAGAATCAAGAATCACTCAGAATCGTCCATTGAAATTTTCCTCACGACCTCCACGTGTGACGAGAGGGGGGGGGGGAGGGGGAGGGGGGGAGGAGGAAGAATAGAGGGAGAGAGGGAGGGAAGATTGGGGGAGGAGGTAAGAATGCGTAGGGAGAGAAGAAGGGAAGAAAGGGAAACAGAGAGAAGAGGAAGGAAGCAGGGAGAGAAGGGAGGAAGGGAGGAATAAATGGAGGGAGAGAGAGAGAGGGAAGATTGGGGCAGGAGGGAAGAATGTAAGGAGAGAAGAAGGAAAGAAAGGGAGAATCAAGGAACAGTCGGTAGGAGAGGAAACAGAGAGAAGAGGAAGGAAGAAGGGAGAGAAGGGAGGGAAGGAGGAAGCCTAGAGGGAGAGAAGATTGGAGCTGGAGGGAAGGAGGGAAAGAATACAGGGAGAGAAAGGAAAGATGGAGAAAGGCAGTGGATATGAAGGAAACCGAGAGAAGGAAGGAAGGAAGTAAGAAGGAAGAGAAGGGAGGAATTAAGGGAGAGGAAGAAAGAATGGAGGGAGAGAAGGAAGAACATAGGGAGAGGAGAGGGAAGAAGGGAGGGATAAAACGGATAAATAGAGGAAGAGAGAAAGTAGAATAAAAGTAAATAGTGTGAAATAGAAGTAAAGTAAGGAAGAGAAGGAAGAAATAGAGGAAGAGAAGGGATGAAGAAGAGGAGAAGGGAGGAGGAGTGAATAAAGGAGAGAGAATGATAAAGGAAAGGTGAGAGGAAGGGAGGAAAGAGGAGGGGCAGGAGGGAATATTAAGGAGGTATAGGAAGGGATAAGAAAGGAGGGAGAGAAAGGGAGGAAGGGAGGGAAGGAGGGAGGGAGGGAGGGAAGAATGAGAAATGAGGAATGTCAAAAGTTTTCAATATAAACCAAATAAAGAGAGAGAGAGAGAGAGAGAGAGAGAGAGAGAGAGAGAGAGAGAGAGAGAGAGAGAGAGAGAGAGAGAGAGAGAGAGAGAGAGAGAGAGAGAGAGAGAGAGAGAGAGAGAGAGAGAGAGAGAGAGAGAGAGAGAGAGAGAGAGAGAGAGATGTAGGGTAATGGGGCAGATTAGGGTAATGAGAGAGGAAATAAAGACACAGAGAACAAGAGATGCTAATTGAGAGAGAGAGAGAGAGAGAGAGAGAGAGAGAGAGAGAGAGAGAGAGAGAGAGAGAGAGAGAGAGAGAGAGAGAGAGAGAGAGAGAGAGAGAGAGAGAGAAAACGGACAAACAAACAAACAAGAGCAGCAAGAAGTGTTGAACGATAAAGAAACAATGAAAAATAAACAAAAAAAAACAAAAAAAAATATCAAAAACAAGGAAAAGTAAGTAAAAAAAAAAGGGAAAAAAATGACAAATGAGAGAAACAAAAGTAGAAGGAAAAAAATAATTGAATAAAAGAAATAAAAAAACAATATCAACACAAAAGACATCAATAAAAAGTGATTGAAAAAATAAATAAAATAAAATAGCGAGCAGAAAAAATAAAGAACGATATAAATAAAGAAAAAAAAAGAAAATACGAGAAAAAAAAGAAAAATCTCCACCAAGAAATCATTAAAAACCCAATCACGAGAGAGAGAGAGAGAGAGAGAGAGAGAGAGAGAGAGAGAGAGAGAGAGAGAGAGAGAGAGAGAGAGAGAGAGAGAGAGAGAGAAATAAGAGAAAAATAAATTGACAATATATATGGAAATGAGAAGGAAAGAGGAATGATAAGAAGGAAATAGAAAATGAAATTGAGAGGGAGGGAACTATTTCTCTCTCTCTCTCTATCTCTCTTTCTCTCTCTCTCATCTGATCGCGTGGCGTCAGCAAGATAGTAAGTCAACAAGCCATTGAGGTCAGCGAGAGAGAGAGAGAGAGAGAGAGAGAGAGAGAGAGAGAGAGAGAGAGAGAGAGAGAGAGAGAGAGAGAGAGAGAGAGAGAGAGAGAGAGAGAGAGAGAGAATGAAAAAAAATGGAAAGAAAGAAAATCGAAAAAAAAATAAGTAGAAGTAGATGTGAAGAAGAAAAATGAAAGGGAAATGGAAGGAGGAAAAGGAGGAAGAGGAAGAAAAAAAACAAAAGACGGGAAAATATAAAAAAGTAATAGGCAAAAACAAAAATAGGACAAAAAAGACAAAAAAGAAAACGAGTCTGGAGAAGTAAGGAGAAGGAGGAGGAAAAGGAGGAAGAGGAAGAAAAAAGACAAAAGACAGGAAAAAAAGAAAAATAGAAAAAACAAACAAAAATAAGACAAAATAGAAAAAAAAAGAAAACGAGTCTGGGGAAGTAAGAAGAGAAAGAAGTGGAGGAAAAAGGAGAAAAAAAGACAAGACAGGAAAAAAAATTAATAGGAAAGACAAAAATAAGACAAAGAAGAAAAAAAAGAGCCTGGGGATGTGAGAAGAGAAGGAAGAGGAAGAGGAAAAGGGAGAAAAAAGACAAAAGACAGAAAAAAAGAAAAAGTAATAGGAAAAAAACAAAAATAAGACAAAAAAGAAAAAAAACAAGTCTGGGGAAGTAAGAAGAGAAGGAGGAGGAAAAAGAGGAGGAAAGAAAAACAAAAGTAAGCAAAGAGTGAACGTTAACAAATGAAAAAAAAAAAAACATATATACGCAAATTTTACGCAACCAAAGCACAGCGAGCGGAACACGATAGAGACGTCAGGAGTCGCGTAAGAGAGACATCAGCGAGTCAGCAAGTCAGCACGGAAGATTACCACGTCAGCCGGACACAAAGAACACGGGAGGCGGGGCAGTGACGGGGGCATGTTTATAGAGGGGGAGGGAGGCAGGGAGGGAAGACGGAAGGGATTGAGGGAGGAGAGGGGGGGAAGGAAGGTAAGGGGGATGGGAGGAAGGGGTGTGGAAGGAAAGGGAGCGATAAGGAAGGGGAAGTGAAGGAGGGGGAAGGGAGAGAGAATGGGAGGGTGACGAAGGGAGGGGAGGGCAAAGGGAAGGGAGGAAAGGGTTTGGAAGAGAAAAGGGGAATGAGAGGGAGGGATGGAAAAGGAAGGGGTGAAGCAGGAAGGGATATGGAAGAGAAGTAAGGGGGAAGAGGGGGAGGGAAGGAAGGTAAGGGGGATGGGAGGAAGGGGTGTGGAAGGGAAGGAAGGGAAAAGGAGCTGTAAGGAAGGGAGATAGGAGGGATAGAAGGAGAAGGGGAAGGAGGAAGGGAGAGAGAATGGGAGGGTGACGAAGGAAGGGGAGGGCTGAGGGAAGGGAGGAAAGGGTTTAGGAGAGAGAAGGGGAATGGGAGGGAGGGATGGGAGAGGCAGAAAAGGAAGGGAAGGAGCTAAAGGGAGGTATGGGAAGGAAAGGGAAGGGAGGGAAGGGGTAATGAATATAGGGAAGAGTGAGGAAGGGAAGGGATGAAGAAGAGAGGAAAGGGATGGAGAGAAGGGGAAGGAAGGGGGATATGGAGGGACGGGAGGGAGGGGAGGGAGGGAAAGGGTAACTCGCACAGCTGGTCAACGGAGGGAAATGAGAGAGAGACAAGGAGTGATGAGGGGTGACGAGAGAGAGAGAGGGAGAGAGAGAGAGAGAGAGAGAGAGAGAGAGAGAGAGAGAGAGAGAGAGAGAGAGAGAGAGAGAGAGAGAGAGAGAGAGAGAGAGAGAGAGAGAGAGAGAGAGAGAGAGAGAGAGAGAGAATAAGCATATGAAAACGGAAAGAAACATGGAGAGAAAATTATGACTGAAACGAAAAGAAGAAAATAACAGGAAAATAAAAAAAATAAAAGGAAGAAAAAGAATTAAACACAGAAATTTTTTAAAGAATGGTAAAAAAATACAATACCACACTAACAACAAACAAACAAACAAACAAACAAACAGTAAAAATAATAATAATAATAATAATAAAAAATAATAATACCACCATCACCATCACCTCCTCCTCTTCTTCCTCCTCCACCTCCACCTCCTCCTCCTCCTCCTCCTCCTCCTCCAAATGGCTTCCTTCACCACAATCACCAGCTTCCGTCCCCGAGCCCCCCTCCTTCCCCCCCGTGGTACCTGGGGCGCCCCATTACCCCGGGGGGCACGTGACTAACCCATTGTGGCCCCGAGATGTGTCCGGGGCGGGGCGAAGGGGGGGGGTCGTGGGGGGCAGGTGGAAGGGGGTGGAAGAGGGGGGCAGGGACAAAGGGTGAACGAAAAGGAGAGATTATGAGAGAAAAAGAAGAAAGAAGAACGTTATGATAAAGAGGAGGAGGAGGAGGAGGAGGAGGAGGAGGTGTAGAAAGACGAAAAAATAAGAGTAAAAAAAAAAAAACAGAAATAAGAAGATAAAAGAGAAGAGATAAAAAAGAAAGCTAATGATGCGTAGATGAGAGAAATAAAGAGGAAGAGAGGAAGAAAAGAAGGAAGAGGAATAAGAAGAAAAGGAAGGTAAAGAAGGAAAGAGTAAGAAGATCCTACAAGAAAAAAAAGAGAAAGAAAAGGAATAAGAGAAAACAGAAGACAAAGAAACCAACAATATGAAAAGGATGCAAGAAAGGAAAAAGAGAGAAAAATAGATAAAAAGAAAAGAAAAGGAAGATAAAGATTGGAATAACATGAAGAAACAGCAAGAAAAAAAGATAAAGAAAAAGTTAAGAAAAGGAAAACAAGAAAAAGGATTATTACGAAGAAGCTGCGAGGAAGGAAAAAGGAAGAAAGGAAGAAGAAAAGGAAAATAAAGAAAGGAACAGAAAAAAAGACCCTGCGAAAAAGAAAAGATAAAGAAAAGGAGGAATAAGATGAAAGGAACATGAAAACAACAAGAAAACAACAAGAAAACAGAAAAGGAAAAGATTAAGAAAAGAAAAACAAGAAAGAGAATTAATATGAAAAAAACTACGAGGAAGGAAAAAAGAAGAAAGGAAGAAGAAAAGGAAAATAAAGAAAGGAACAGTACGAAGAAATTGCAAGGGAAGATGAAGATAGGAATAAGAAAGGGAAGAAGTTAAAGATGGGAATAGGAAAGGAAGCAATTCAGATACACAAAGGAAGCCGCGAATGGGAGAAAACAGGAAGGAGAAGAAACGAAGAAAGGAAGAGGAAGAAGGGGAGAAGGATGGGGAGTAAACACGAAAGAGAGAAAAAGGGAAGTGGAAGAGATTATCAAATGGAGGAAAAGAGAAGGAAAAGAGAAGAAGGAGAAGAGAGATGACAGAAAAGGAAGAGAAAGGAGATAGAAAAGAAAGAGAAAGGGAAAGAAATACAAGAATGAAAAGATTGGAAGAAAGAAAAAGGGGAAAATGTGAACGAAAGTGAGGGAAAAGAAGGAAAAAGAAAGATGGAGGAAGAGGAGAAGGAGAAGGAAAATAAACAAGAGGAGGAAGAAGAGATAACAAGAGAATGAAAAAAAATGGAAAGAAAGAAAAAAGAAGGAAAAAAGTAAACGTAGATGTGAAGAAGAGAAATGAAAAGAAAAAATGGAAGAAAGAAAAGAAGGAAGAGGAAGAAAAAAGACAAAAGACAGGAAAGAAAAGAAACAGGAGCAAGAGAAAAAAACAAAAAACAAAAACAAAAGAAGAAAAAAAGAAAACGAGGGTGGGAAACTAAGAAGAGGAGGAGGAGGAGGAGGAAGAAGAAGAAGAAGAAAGAAGAAAGCAAGACGCCCTTCCCTTCCCTTCTTCCCCTCCTCTCTCCTCTCCTTCCCTTTCTCCCTACCCCCATCCCCTCCCCCTTCACCCCCCTCCCCCCTTCACCTGCAAACTACGAGCCATTAGGAAAGAATTGCATAATATTTGTTCTGAGTGGCCCGGGGCGCACCTGGTCTGAGTGATCAAATATTTACCTGTGCGGGGTTCAGGCCGGACAGGTGGAAGGGACGGGCTGTTCTGTCCTGCTAATGAGAGCCGTAATGAGGGGGATAGGGGGTAGGGGGAGATAGGGAGGAATGGGAGATGGGAGGATATGGGGGATGAAGGGAAGAAGGGGAGATGGGGGAGGAAGTGGGAAGAAGGGAAGATGAGGAAGAAGGGGAGATGGGGGAAGTAAGGGAGATGGGGAGATGGGGAGGTGGGAGAAAAGGGAAGATGGTAGGAGGAGAGAAAGGAAGGGGAGATGGGAGGATATGGGGGAGGAAGGGGAGAAGGGGAGAAGGGGAGATGGGGGAGGATGGGGAGATAGTAGGAGATGGGAAAGATAAATGGGGAGGAAATGGGAAGAAGGGAAGATGGGGAGATGAGGAAGAAAGGGAGATGGGGAGATGGAGAGGAGAAGAAGGGGAGATGGGAGCATATGGGGAGGAAAGGAAGAAGGGGAAGTGAGATGGGGGAGGAAGGGAAGAAGGAGAGATGGGAGAGGAAGGGGAGATGGTAGATGAGGGAGGAAGATAACATGGGGAGGAAGTGGAAAGAAGGGAAGATGGGGAGATGAGGAAGAAGGGGAGATGGGTGAAGAAAGGGAGATGGGGAGAAGGGGAGGTGGGAGAGGAAGGGGAGATGGGAGGAGATGGGGAAGGAGGGGGAGGATTCTCTTCTTCCATCTCCACATCCTCGCATCTTCCTTCCACCCAAAGCCCAAAAACAGACACAACGGAGATTCGAACCCCGGACCACCAGAAAGACCAACCAACCACTCAGCCACCAACGACACATTCACATAGACAAGTTCCGGTCTGGTCATTGTCGCGGTTAACAGACCCTTGTATAATGTATTCCGGAGGAGGAAGAAGAGGAGGAGGAGGAGGAGGAGGAGGAGGAGGAGGAAGAGGACACGTGACTACTGGTAATTATCGTTGAGGTCGGGAAGAGACGCCATTACCGGAGAGAGAGAGAGAGAGAGAGAGAGAGAGAGAGAGAGAGAGAGAGAGAGAGAGAGAATGCAAGGCCGGATATGGGAGAAGGAAACAGGGTGAGAGAGATGAAAGGGGAGAGAAAGGGTGAGAGAGAGCGAGAGAAGGGAGGAAACGGTGAAGTGAAGGGAGTGGATAAGGAAAGGGATGGAGGAAAGAGAAGGAGAGAGAGAGAGAGAGAGAGAGAGAGAGAGAGAGAGAGAGAGAGAGAGAGAGAGAGAGAGAGAGAGAGAGAGAGAGAGAGAGAGAGAGAGAGAGAGAGAGAGAGAGAGAGAGAGAGAGAAAAGGATAAAACGAATGAGAGGAGGAGAGAAAGAAAGGAAGAAAATAAGGAGAATGAGAAAGAATTGGATGACGGAAAATATGAAGAGAAAGAAAGAAATATGGAAGAAAAGAATGAAAAGAGGAAAACAAGATAGAAATAAACAAACAAAAAAAGAGGAAAGAGGAGGCAAGAGGTATACGGAGGAAAGAGGAAACAGCCACAGGAAACATTGGAGGAAGGAAAGGAGGAACGAGAGAGAGAGAGAGGGAGGGAGAGAAGAGAAGGAAGGAAGGAAGAAGTAAATAAAGAGGTAGCAAGAGGAGATAGAAGAAGGTGAGGAGGAAGAGGAGGAGGAGGAGGAAAGAGGTGGAGGAAAGAGGGGAAGGAAAGGGGCAAAGATGCGGAAAGGGAGAGAAATCAAGTGAGGGGAAGGAATGTAAAGAGAAGGGGAGGAGGAGGAGGAAGAGGAAGAGGAGGAGGAGGAGGGGAGAGGAGAGAGGCGTGAGGGGAGAGAGAATGAGAGGAATTTGAGGAGAGGAATGTGATGGGAGGGGAAAAGAGGGGAGGAGAGGAGAGGGGAGAGAAGGGGTAGGGAGGGAGATAACGAAGGGGAATAAAGTAAATAAAGATAGGCCTATGTGTGAAAAGGGGAGGTATAAGAAAAGGGGAGAAAGAGGGGAAAGAGGAAATCAAGAAGAGGGAAAAAGGGGAAAGTAATATAAATGAAAGAATAGGGAGAAAGGGAGAGAGAGAAAAGAGGGAAGAGAAAACAGTAAAGAGGGAAAAAGGAAAGGGAGGGGAAAAGAGTAAAGGGAGGGGAAAAAGAGGGGAAAATAAAAGAAGAAAAAAGAGAGCAAGGGTGGGAAACTAAGAAGAGGAAGAGGAGGAGGAGGAAGAGGAGGAAAGAAGAAGGAAAAGGAGGGGAAAGGAGTAAGGGGTTGAGGGGAAAAGGAGGGGAAAAGAGGGGAAAACAAAAGAGAAAAAAATAACGAGGATGGGAAACTAAGAAGAGGAAGAGTTGAGGGAAAGAGGAGGGGAAAAACAGGAAAACAAAGAGAAAAACAGAGGACGAGGGAGGGAAACTAAGAAGAGGAGGAAGAGGAGGAGGAAGAGGAGGAAAGAAGAAGGAAAGTCTTACACCCCTCCCTCAACCTCCTCTCTCCTCCCCTTCCTCCCCCCTCCCCTACTTACCCATCAACCTACCTAACCATCCTACCTCCCCACCTGTTTTACCTGTTCCTGTCTACCTGCCTTCGTTAATTAAGAGTTGATGGCCCAGGTAACAATGCCCGCCTGTGAGCCTCTCCTGACCTCATCAATCTCTACCTATTGCGTTATCAGGTGTGCATGACCTTATTAATTAGTGTCGGGTCAGGTAATTACAGGTTTAATGGGGAGGGGGTTTGTTAGTCTTTGTTAATTTTACTTAAAACTGATTTTAATTTTTTTTTAATGATTTCACTTTTTATTATTATTTTTTTTTCGATTATTATTTTCTATTGATTTTATTTTCTATTGATTTTATTTTCTATTGATTTTACTTTCTATTAATTTTTACTTTCTA
Source organism: Eriocheir sinensis (assembly GCF_024679095.1). Classification (NCBI taxonomy): domain Eukaryota; kingdom Metazoa; phylum Arthropoda; class Malacostraca; order Decapoda; family Varunidae; genus Eriocheir; species Eriocheir sinensis. Next base: position 3,862,694 of record NC_066538.1, read on the forward strand.
TTAATTTTTACTTTCTATAAATTTTTACTTTCTATATATTTTTACTTCCTATTAATTTTACTTTCTATTCCTTTTACTTTCAATTAATTTTACTTTCTATTAATTTTACTTTCTATTGATTTTACTTTCTATTAATTTCACTCTCTATATTCATTTTACTTTCATTTAATTTTACTTTCTTTTAATTTTACTTTCTATAGACCTTACTTTTTATCTCACTTTTGGAGCAGCGGAAAATGGATAAAAGGGGAGAAAGGGAGAGAAAGGGAAGGGGAGAAAAGGGAAAGGAGTGTGAGCGAGAGGGAGAGAGTGGGAAGGGAAAAGGGAAAAGGGGAAATATGAGGGGAAAGTAAGATAAGGTGGAAAGGAAGGAAAAAGTGGGAACCTAAAGAAAACGAAAAGAAAGGGGAAGTAAAAGAGGAAAATGAGGAAAAAAGAAAGGAAATGAGAAGGAAAGGGAAAGTGAAGGGAAAGGAAAAGGAAAATGAGGAGGAAGAAAAAGGAAATATGTATATGGAATAACGAGATTGAAATTAGTAGAAAAAAAGAGAAAGAAAAGGGAAAGGAGGAAAAGAGGAATTAGAACTGAGGAAAGGGAAATAAAGAAAATGAGTGATAACGAAGAAGAAGAAGAAGAAGAAGAAGAAGAAGAAGAAGAAGAAGAAAAAGAAGGTTGGTAAGTAAACACGAAAGGGATTAAAGGATTTAGGAAAGACAGGAGGGAAGGAAGGAAGGAAGAAGAGGAAGAGGAGGAAGGGGAGGGAAGAAGAGGGAAGGGAAGGGAAGTGTAAATCTCATCCCCTGTCTTTGTACGTTTATGTAAATACGCGAAAACATACAAACAAACACACATACATACATACATACATACATACATACATGAACTGTCTATACGGAGTCATCACATCCCAACTACACACACACACACACACACACACACACACACACACACACACACACACACACACACGCAATAGTCCCATTGGAAGCTACCTGGTGGTCGTGGTATGCAAATGACTCTTCCTCCTCCTCCTCCTCCTCCTCCTCCTCTCTTCCTCTTCTTCTCTTCCTCCTCCTTTCCACTAGTAACGGACGAGTGAGCACTGCACGTCAATAACACACACACACACACACACACACACACACACACACACACACACACACACACACACACACACACACACACTCATCCTCCACTTCCATTCCTCATTTCCTCTCATTTCTTCCCCTCTCTTCCCCTTTCCTCTCTCCTTTCTTTCTTCCTTATTTCCTCTTCCTCTTTTCTCATGCATTTCTCTCCCATTCTGTTCCCTCTTCCCTCTTTCCTATTTTCCTTTGCCCTCCTTTCTTTCCTCTCCCTTCTCTTTTTCCTTTTAATCCCTCCCTCTTCCTCTCCTTCATTCCCTTTCTCTTCCCTACTCCATCCCTCTTTCTCTCCCTTCCTCTTTCATTACCTCAAACACCTCCTTGCTTACTCCCTTCCTCCTCCTCCTCCTCCTCCTCTTCCCCATTCCTCATCCTCTTCCCAACCCGTCACTCCCCTTCCTCTATCTCCATCACGGCTCGGCCTCACGTTTTCCCCATTCCATTAAAATAAGACCTTTTACCCCTCCCATTCCCCCTATTCCCCTTCCCCTCCCCTCTTCCCCTTCATCACTCCAATCTTCCCCTCCCATATGTTGTCTAGCTCCCCCTTTCCCCCTCCCTTCTTCCCCTCTTCCCCCTCCCCACCCTTCCCTTCCCCTTCCCATCATTTTAAAACCTCCATTGAAATAAAACTGTACCATAGAAGAGAGAGAGAGAGAGAGAGAGAGAGAGAGAGAGAGAGAGAGAGAGAGAGAGAGAGAGAGAGAGAGAGAGAGAGAGAGAGAGAGAATCGTGTCTATCTTCCTATACAAACACACACACACACGCACACACACACACACACACACACATAGAAGAAGAAGAAGGAGGAGGAGGAGGAGGAGGAAGAGGAAGCTATGGGCGTGTCTAACTAATGTATGTTCTTATGTAGGGAGGGAGGGAAGGAATATAAGGGAGAGATATTCGGACAAAAAAGGGAGATAGGGAGATAGGGAGATGGAAGGACAAACGGGAGGAGGGAGACAGAGAAAGAGATAACGATGCATAAGTTGAGAGATACAAGATGATAGGAGACAGTAGTAGAAGTAGTAGTAGTAGTAGTAGTAGTAGTAGTAGTAGTAGTAGTAATAGATGAAGAAATAGAGGAATAAACAAGAAAAAGAAGAAAATGAAGTAGAAGAAGTAGATGAAATAGAAGAAAAAAGAAAAAAGAAAACAATTAATAAAGAGAAAGGAATGAAAAGAGAAAGAAATGAAAAGAAATAAAAGAAACAAATAGAAAGAAACCACACACACACACACACACACACACACACACACACACACACACACACACACACACACACACACACACACACCTTTATCAACAATCGAACGAAACACAAAACCTGGGCAAAGAAAAGAAAAAACAAACAAAAGAAAAAAATGGTTCAAATTCGATCATTCTCTCTCTCTCTCTCTCTCTCTCTCTCTCTCTCTCTCTCTCTCTCTAGTTTGCATCTTTTCTTAATCCATCAATTTCTTCTCTCCATCCAACCTTTTCTCTCTCTCACTTCCTCTCTCTGTTTTTCTCTCCTTCCTCCATCAATTCTCCTCCTTTCTCTCTTGTATCATTAATCTCTCTCTCTCTCTCTCTCTCTCTCTCTCTCTGGATGGTAAATAAGAAAAAAAAGAAAAGGAAGAAGAACTAAGGATGAATAAAGAGAGAGAGAGAGAGAGAGAGAGAGAGAGAGAGAGAGAGAGAGAGAGAGAGAGAGAGAGAGAGAGAGAGAGAGAGAGAGAGAGAGAGAGAATAAAGATAGAAAAGGGGAAGAGGTTTATTTTGGGTCTTACACACATTACGCTCCCTCTCTCCCTTCCTCCCTCCCTCCCTCTCACTCTCCCTCCCTCCCTCCCTCCCTCTCTCTCTCCCTCAAGAACCCTTCTGTTTATGCTGTTCTGTCAGAAGGAGGCGAGCGAGAGGAAGGACGGGAGGAAGGAAATAGAGAGAGAGAGAGAGAGAGAGAGAGAGAGAGAGAGAGAGAGAGAGAGAGAGAGAGAGAGAGAGAGAGAGAGAGAGAGAGAGAGAGAGAGAGAGAGAAAGGGAGGGTTTCATGGTCGCGAGGGAAGGAAGGGAAGGAATATAGAGGGAGGGAAGAAGTCTTGACAGGAGGAGGAGGAGGAGGAGGGGGGGGAGGAGGAGGAGTGTTTCGTGCTATGGAGAGAGAAACTTTGACGTGAAATGGGAAGAGAGGAGGAGGAAGGGAGGAGGGAGGGAGACAGGGAGGAAGAGGAAGAGGAGGACGAGGAGGAGGAGGAAAACGAAGAAAAATAACAACAATATCAACAACAATAGACAAGAGGAAGAGGAGGAGGAGGAGGAGGAAGAGGAGGAGAAAGAAAAGGAAGAGGATAATAAAGAAGAATAAGAGAAATAACAATAATAATAACAATAACAAGAGGAGGAGGAGGAGGAGGAAGAGGAAGAGGAAGAGGAAGAAGAAGAAGATGAAGAAAAAGAAGAAATTTAAAGAACAAAAATAACATCACCAACACCCCAACAGCAACAGGAGGAGGAGGAGGAGGAGGAGGAGGAGGAGGAGGAGGAGGAGGAGGAGGAGGAGGAGGAGGAGGAGGAACATCTGATAAAGGTAAGCTCAGGTACCTAATCAAGGGAGCAATCGAGTTAAGCAGCCAGACAGTTCTCCTCCCTTCCCTCCCTTCCTCCCTTCCCTCCCTTCAACTCTTCCTCCTCCTCCTCTCTCTTCCTCCCTCCTCCTTCTTCCTCTTCCTCCCCCTCTCCCTTCTTCCCTCTTCCCTTCTCTCCCTCTTCTTGCCTATACCTCCCCTCCCTTCCTCCCTTCCTTCTCTTCCCTTTCCTCTCTCTTCCTCCCCTTCTCCCTTCTCCCTTCTTCCCTTGCTTCCCTTCTCTTCTTCCTCACCTATTCCCCCCCTATCTTCTTTCTCTTCCCTCTCTTCTCCTATCCTCCCCTTCTTCCCTTTCCCCCTTTCTGCCCCTTCCTCTTTTCCTCCTCTTTATTAAACCCATCCTCCCTCCTCTTTCTTATAACCTTTTTTTCCTCCCTTTCCCCTTCTTTTTCCCAAACCCTTCGTCTTTTCCATCCTCTTCCCTTCCTCTTCTTTTCCCTTCCATTACTAAATCCTTGATCTATTCCTTCCCTTCTTTAACTTATCTCTTCTTCCCCTTCATTCCCCTTCTCTCACAGATCATATATTCTTCCCTTCATCCCTTCCCCCTTCTTCTCCCTTACCAGTCTTTATATTCAACCACTCCCTCAACCATATCTTAATCACCCCTTCCTTTCCCCTCCCTCCTCCATTCTCTCTCTCTCTCTCTTTTCCTTTGTCTTTTTCTTCAACCCCTTCCTCTTCCACCATCTCTTTCCCCACTCTTTCTTCTCCCCTCCTTTCCCTCCTCTCTTTATCCCTCTCTTCCCCTTCATCATCTCTCCCTTCCTCCCCTTCTATCTTTCCCTTCTTCTTCCCTCTTATCATATTTTCCCTTCCTTTCCCTTCCTTCTCATCTCTCTACTCACCTCTTCCTCCCCTCTTCCCTCTCTTTATCTCCCTCTTCCCCTTCATCATCTCTCCCTTCCTCCTTTTTCTTTCCCTTCTTCTTTCCTCTTATCATATTTTCCCTTCCTTTCCCTTCCTTCTCATCTCTTTACTCCCCTCTTCCCTCTCTTTATCTCCCTCTTCCCCTTCATCACTTCTGCCTTCCTCCTCTTCTACATTTCCCTTCCTCTTCCATCTTATAATATCTTCCCTTTCTTTTATATTCTCCTCTCTCCTCCTCCACCATCTTCCATCTTCCTCCCCCCTTCCCTTTCCCTATCTTTATCTCCCTCCTCCCCTTCATCACCTCTCCCTTCTCACCTGTTCTCTCCTATCGACATACCTGTTAGACTCTGCACCTTTTACCTGTACGATCTTTATTGCTCTTCATCTCTACTTCACACCTCCTCCTCCTCCTCCTCCTCCTCCTCCTAATCCTCCATTTCGTCTTCTTCCACCTTTCAATCACTTTCTTTTCCCTTGTCTTCTCTTTCATTTCCTCCCCCTTCTCCTCTTCCTACCTCTTCCTCCCTTTCTCCCTTTCCTCCCTTCTTCTCTTATTAACACCATCCCTCACTTTCCATCTCCCTTCTCCCATCTTTTCCTCCCTACCTCCTCCTCCTCCTCCTCCTCCTCCTCCGTATCACAGCATTGATCTGATAGCCCTGTCGACTTCAAACTTCGCATAAAAGAGGAGGAGGAGGAGGAGGAGGAGGAGGAGAGGAAGAGGAGGAAGGGGAAACAGACCAACAAACACACAAAAAAAAGACAAAGACGAGGAGAACGAGGGAGAGGAGGAAACGGAGGAAGAGGAGGAGCAGGAAGAAGAAGAAGAAATAGGACGAGGAGGAAGAGTAGGAGGAGGAGGAAGAGAACGAGAGGAAGGCTGCTTATAAAGAAGGAAGAGAAGAAGAGAAGAAGAAGGAGGAGGAGGAGTGAAAAGGTAGAAAAGAATACATAAAAAGAAGAAAAAATAGAAAGAAAGAGAGAGAGAGAGAGAGAGAGAGAGAGAGAGAGAGAGAGAGAGAGAGAGAGAGAGAGAGAGAGAGAGACATACATACATACATACATACATACAGACAGACAGACAGACAGACAGAGAAGGGAAGCTATAGAATGCGTTCCCCGTAAAATATAATTGCATTCTTGGCCCAACAGACTCCCCAAATCAGGTCCTGGTAGGCATGTCTCTCTACCTGGCTTTCTTGGGTGTGTGGGCAGGTGAATATTAAGTGGAACAGGCAGGTATACAAGGTGGAGGAGGAGGAGAGGAAGGAGGAGGAGGAGGAGGAGGAAGAAACAAGTCCAGAGATGAATGAAAAAAGGGGGAGGTAAATAAGAGTTAACAAATGCGAATAAGAAGAAAGGTGATTTTAACGATGATAAGGAAAGAAATAATAAGTGAAGGAATTGAGGATTAGAGGAGGAGGAGGAGGAGGAGGAGGAGGAGGAGGTTGTGTTAGCCGAGGAAGAAGATGAAAAAGAAGAATAAGGAGAAGAGGAGGAGGAGGAGAAGGCGAAAGAGGATGTTTAAAGAGAAGGAGGAGAAGGACAAGGAAGAAGGAAGAAGGAAGAAGAAGAAAGGGAATAAAGGAGGGAAAGGAAGGAGAGGAAGGGGAAGGTGATGGTGGTGGGAGTGGTGGTGGTGGTGGTGGTGCTGGACAGGTGAGCAAAGTTAATTAATACCCACCTGTTTGCTTTCTGGATATCAATGTTTGGTTTTCTTGTCTTTATCATTTTTATCATTTTTATTACATTTATCAACCTTATTATTTTTTTCTTTATTAAATTTATCCACTTAGTTTATTTTTCATTTCTCTCGTCGCTCAATTTATCATTACTATTTTTTCTACTTCTCTTTCTTTCTCGATTTTAACTCCCTATCACTTTCTCCAACTTTCTTTTTTTTTTCTTTTTTTCTTTTTTCATCATTCCTCTTTTTTCAATCTATTTGCCAACTTATCCTCTTTATCTTTCTTTTTTTATATCCACTTCTCTCTCTCTCTCTCTCTCTCTCACCTTGTCCTCCTCTGAATTATTGACTAAAAATGGAGGACGAGGAGGAGGAGGAGGAGGAGGAGTAAGAGGGAGGAGGAAGGAGGAGGAGGAGGGAGGAAGAGGAAGAGGAGGAGGAGGAAGAGAAGGAGCCATTTCGTATCGACACTCAAAAACAGCCTCTTCCTTCTCCTCTCCTTTCCCTTTTCCTCTCCTCCTTTCTCTCCTTCCCCTCATCTCCTCCTCTCCCTTCTCTTCCCTTTCCCTTCTCATCTTCCTTATCCCATCCACCCATTTACCCTCCTCCCTTCTCTTCCCTTCCTTACCTTAACTTTATCTAACATTTCTCCTGTCTTTCCTTTCCTTCCCTTACCATCCCTTTCTCCCTCCCTAACATTTCTCCTGTCTTCCCTTTCCTTCCCTTTCCTTCCCTTTCCTTCCCTTTCTCCCTCCCGCCCCTAAAAACAAACAGATATCCTTTCCCTTTTCCTGCATTTCTCTCTCCCTTTCCCTTCCTTCCCCTTTCCATCTGAACTAACAAGAACTTAACCTCCTCCCTCCCCTTTCTTCCCCCTCCTCTCCCCTCACATCTCCTCCCCTCCCTTCATCTTCCTCTTTTCATCTTAAACAAAACAAAATTACATAACCTCTCTTCCCCTTTTCTTCCCTTCACTTTCCCTTCTCTCCTCTCTTTCCCCTCCCCCTCACATCCTCTCCTCTTTCTCCCCTCCTCTTTCGTCTTCCTCTTACTATATGAAACAACAAAAAAAAACTCCTTCCCTCCTTCTTTCCCTCCCATCCCCTCTTTCCTCTTCCCTTACACACTCTCCTCTTTCCTCTTCCTCTTCCCTTTTCAAACAACATCAAATACCTCCTCTCCCCTTTCTTCCCTAATCCTCCCCTCCCCTCCCCTCACTAATCACCCCCGTCTCACTTAATAGCCCAATTTTGCTCACATAAACTACCCCTCTGGACCAAAAAAATGTGTAAAAAAACTGCATTGCCCCCCCCCTTCCTCTTCTCCCCTCCATCTCTAGGGCAACAAAAGGGAGCGTAAAGGCAAACAAAGGGCGTAAACAAGTCAATAGTATACAGACACTCTATATGTAAACACTGTAGATTTGACCCTCTTTTCTCCCCCTCTTTTCCCCTCGCTCTCCCTCCAGCCCTTTTTCCTCCCCTCTTTCCCTTCCTCCCTTTCCTTACTGTCTTCATCTTCCTCCATCTCTTCTTCATACTTTCCTCCTCTCTCCCTTTATCCACTTTTCCTCCTGTTCCCCTCCCTCATTTCCCTCACTGTCCCCATCTTCTTTTTATCTCTTTTTCGTCCTTTCCACATCTCTCCCTTTATCCTTTTTTTATCTCCGTTTCCCTCACTTTCTCCTCTTCTTTTCTCTCCCTTCTCCCCTCGTTCTCTTTCCTTTCCCTCACTTTCTTAACTTATCCTTTCCTTATCTCTCCCTCCCTATCTCCTCTCTCCATTCCCCTTCCCCTCATTCTCCTCCCTTCCGTATAAGAGAGAAGGAGGGAGGGAGGGAGAGGAGGAGGTAAAAGAGGGGAAAGTGGCGAGAGATAATTGCTGGATATTAATAAAAAGCGAAACACCTTTATGAGAGGAGATAATTACAGTTATTACGTCACCTTCCTCTCCCCTCTCCCTCCTCCCTCTTCTCTCTCTCTCTCCCCTCTCCCTCCTTCCTTCTCCATCTTCCTCCTCCCTACGTCCCCTCTCCCCTCCTCCTTCTCCCTTCTCTCTTTCCTTCCTTCTTCCTTTTCCTCTCTCCACCTATACCTCTTTTCCTTCTCTTATTTTTAAACTTTTCTACATCATTTTTTTCCCTTTTCTATTTTTTTTACTTTTCTACCTTAATTTTTTTTCCCTTCTCTATTTTTTTTTACTTTTCTACCTCAATTTTTTTACCTTTTCTTATTTTTTTAACTTTTCTACCTTAATTTTTTTCCCTTCTCTATTTTTTTAAACTTTTTCTACCTCAAATTTTTTTTCCTCCTCGTATTTTTAAACTTTTCTACATCAGCTTTTTTTCCCTTTTCTATTTTTTTTTTACTTTTCTACCTCAGTTTTTTCCCTTCTCTATTTTTTTTACTTTTTCTACCTCGATTTTCTTTTCATTTCAACCTTTTCATTTCTTCTTCCTCATCTTTTAATCTCCCTTCTCCCTCCTTTTCCTCTCTCCATCGACCCTTTTTTCCTTCCTCTGATTTCCATGCTCTTCCTACCTCACACTTTTTTTTTCTCTCTCTCTCTCTCTCTCTCTCTCTCTCTCTCTCTCTCTCTCTCTCTCTCTCTCTCTCTCTCTCTCTCCCCCCCCCTTTTTCTCACGGTACTACGGGAACAAAGTCACAAAGGGAAACAATCTTATTTTCCTTTCTTCTTATCACACAAAAACTACGTCATTTCCATCTTTATTAGTTTCCCCTTTCTCCAATATTTGCCCATCACCTTATTGCCTATTCCCCTCATCCGCTCTCTCTCCCTCTCTCTCTCTGTCAAATTATCGTACTCAGAACTTTGTCATTATCGTTATCAATCCCAAATACTCTTCTACCTACACAACTAACGATACTCTGTTAAAGATATCGTTGAAATTGTTAAATGTTGATGTGTTTTTTTCTGTCTTTCTGCAATAGTTATCCGTCATAAGCTACGCGAATTCAATGCGGTGAGTACGATAATCTGGGGACGGTGCTCTCTCTCTCTCTCTCTCTCTCTCTCTCTCTCTCTCTCTCTCTCTCTCTCTCTCTCTCTCTCTCTCCTATTATATGATACTTCGGTAACAATTCCGCCTCATTTGTGACCCCGTTGCAAATGCTAAACCGCGCGCGCCAAGCTCCGCACGCCAAATGTAAACAAACAGCGTGACATTAATCGAGTGTGCGGTGTGTGTGTGTGTGTGTGTGTGTGTGTTATGCGTGCTGTGTTTGTTATGGTAAGTTGATGCTGGCGGTGGTTATTATAAGTGCCGGAGTGATCGCTGTGGTGCTGTATTGCTTTAGTTATTGTTGTTATTGATATGACTTGAATAACGTGAATAATATAAAAGTTAAATTTTCTATACCTTATTTGTTCACGTGGAAATCTAGTGTTCGGTGTGAGTTTGCGTGTTATGAAAGTGTGAAAAGTATATATATAGGAGAGAAGAAAGGAAGGAAGTTAGGAAAGGAGTTAAGATAATACAGAAATGAATACGAAAAAAGATGTGAAGAGAAGAGAAAAACAGGAGAAAAGAAAGAATTATGAAAGTAAGTGTGGAAAGTGTATGTATAAGAAGAGAAGAAAGGAAGGAAGTTAGAAATGAAGTTAAGATAATACAGAAACAAATACGAAAAAAGATGTGAAGAGAAAAACAGGAGAAAAGAAAGAATTATGAAAGTTTGTGTGGAAAGTGTATGTATAAGGAGAGAAGAAAGGAAGGAAGTTAGAAATGAAGTTAAGATAATACAGAAATAAATACGAAAAAAGATGTGAAGAGAAGAGAAAAACAGGAGAAAAGAAAGAATTATGAAAGTAAGTGTGGAAAGTGTATGTATAAGAAGAGAAGAAAGGAAGGAAATTAGAAAAGAAGTTAAGATAATACGGAAATGAATAAGAAAAAAAGATGTGAAGAGAAGAAAAAAAAAAGAAAGAAGCTAAAATAATACGGAAATAAATAAGAAACAAGATATTGTACAGAGAAAAGGAAAATAAAGGAAACGAACAAAAATCATACAAAAAATAAAATAAATAAATCAAAGAAAAAGAAAGAATAAAAGAAAACTAACAACTATTACTAGCCAGGCAAAAAAAAAAAAAGATAGGCAGAATAAACTATTTGGCAACAATAATAATAATAATAATAATAATAATAATAATAATAATAATAATAATAATAATAATAATAATAATAATAATAATAATAATAATAATAATAATAATAATAATATGAAGAAGAAGAAGAAGAAGAAGAAAAAGAAAAAGGAGAAGAAGAAGAAGAAGAAAAGGATGATGATGATGGTGATGATGATGATGATGATGATAATAACAACAACAAACCCATACACGAGTAATGAATAACTCTCATTCATCATATCCTAATGCGCCTCATGCTTCATTCATTACTCATTAATAAGTAAACATTAGACTCCCTCAGCACTTAATTTCATATGTTCCTCCATTATCCACTTACCTCCATTAATTACCTCCCCTCTCTCTCCTCCACTCCCTCCCTCTTTCCTCCACTCTCTCTCTCTCACTGTCCTCCACTCCCCCTCTTCCTCTTCCACTCTCCTTCTCTCATTCCTCCACGCTCTCTCTTCCACTCTCCTCCACTTCCTCTCCCTCTCTCTTCCACTCCCTTCCTCTTTCCTCCACTCTCTCTCTCTCACTTTCCTCCACTTCCACTTCCTCTCTCATCCACTCATTTTCCTTCTTTCTCTATCCTTTCATTTCTTTCTTCCCTCCCTCTTTCCTCCACTTTCTCTCCCTCTCTCCTCCACTATTTTTCCCTCTTGTTCCATCCATCTATTTCTTCTTTCTTCCCTCCCCTCTTTCCTTCATTCTCTCTCCCTCTTCTTCTTTTCATTTCTTCTTCCTTTCTTCCTTCTCTCTATTTCACCTTTCTTTTATTTCTCATTTATCCGACTCCTCTCTTCAACTTCTCTCCATTCTCCCTCTCTCTCCCCTTTCTCCCTCACTTTTCCTCCCTCCACCTCTTCTTCCTTCTCTCTTTCTCTCTCTTTTTCACCTCCCTTTCCTTTCATTTCTCATTCTGTAGACTTCTTTTTCCTTCTTTACCTTCTCTATTTTTCTTTCTCTCCCTCTTTCTGTCTCTCCCCTTTTCTCCTTTTTCTCTCCATCCATCTCTCCTTCCTTCCTTATTGTTTCATCTTTCTTTCATTTCTCATTTATCAGACTCCTCTCTCCTCCTCCTATACCCTTCCTTCCTCTCTCCCTCTCTCTCCCTCCCTCTCCCTCCCCCTCCCTTCCCCCCCAAATGGACTTCAAGACCCAGAACAGCGAACTCAAATTGCACATACGGTAGCGGCTGTTTGTGTGTCTGTTTGTAAATGCCTCTCTCTCACAAACACACACACACACACACACACCTATCTGCCTCTCCATCTAAACCAACATCACGAAAGACTAAAAAAAATATATATATACTTTATTAAAACTCGACTTCCCTTCTTTTTCCTTTCTTCCTATCTTCTATTCCCTTCCTTTTCCCATTTTTTTTGGTTCCTATTCTCTTTCCCTTTTACTTTCCTCTTCTTCTCCCTATCTTTCTTTCTCTTCCTCTTTCAATTTTTATCTTTCCTTTCTTTATTTCCTTCCTCCTCCCATCCCTCTTCCTATCTTCCATTCCCTTCCTTTTCCTATTTTTTGTTCCTATTCTCTTTCCCTTTTACTTCCCTCTTCTTCTTCCTATCTTTCTTTCTCTTCCTCTTTCCATTTTTTTCTTTCCCTTCTATATTCCCTTCCTCCTCCCATCTCTTCTTCTTATCTTCCATTCCCTTCCTTTTCCTATTTTCTGTTCCTATTCTCTTTCCCTTTTACTTCCCTTTTCTTCTCCCTATCTTTCTTTCTCTTCCTCTTTCCATTTTTTTCTTTCCCCTCTCTATTCCATTCCTCCTCCCATGTCTTCTTTCAATCTTCCATTCCCTTCCTCTTCCCATCTTTTCTTCCCATTCTCTTTCCCCCTACCCTTCATCTGCCTTTTCTTTTTGTTCTTTCTTATCTATTTCCTGTTATTTCCTTTGTATTTTCTGATTTTTTCATCCAACTTTTCTTATCTTTTTATCTTCCATCCAATTATTTTATTCACCTACTCTTCCTCTCCTCTTTCTTTCTCCCATTTACCAATTCTCTCCTTCCTCTTCCTTTCTCTCTCTTCTTCCCTCTTTTCATCTACTTTCTTTCTTGTTTTTCGTCCTTACTAATTCTCATACTCCTTCGTTATTTAACTTTTTTTACCTTATCGCATTCCTTATTTTATCTTTTCTTTCTCTTTCCTCCTTCCTTTCCTTCCTCCAACATTCTACTTTACCTCCCTCCTCCTCCTCCTTCTTCTCTACTTTTTACTCATCCTTCCCCTCCTTCTCCTTCTTTCCTTCCCCATTGCATTCCTTTCTTTCACCCCTCCTCCTCCTCCTCCTCCTCCTCCTCCTCCATACCACCGCCATATAATCACCTTTCCTTACTCACCTGCGCACCTTAATTGGATTTACCTGTTACTTCCCCTGTAATTACCCCTTCCTACCTGCCCCATTCCCATTAGCAGGTGGGATGGGCGGGTGGGGGATGGGCGGGCAAGCATCTTCCTGACCCATAAACATACCCCTTAATACCCCGTCCATTAGGGTCATTTCCCCGCCCCTGCGCCCCTTAAAAAGACCCTTAACATCACCCTTGGCCGCAGGTAAGGTAAGGATGGTAGTGGTAAATGTAAATCCAGGTGTAGATAGTGTGATTAGCATGCAGGTAAATTTGTGTGTGAATGAGTGAGTGAAATGGGAAATGGGAGGAAAGGAGAAGAGAAAGAGGGAGGGAGGGAGGGAGGGAGAGAGGGAGGAAGGGAGGGAGGGAGGGAGAGAGGAAGGGAGAAGGGAGGAAACTACATCACAGGAAACTTTTGATATTGTTTTCTGGGAGTTTGTCTCTCTCTCTCTCTCTCTCTCTCTCTCTCTCTCTCTCTCTCTCTCTCTCTCTCTCTCTCTCTCTCTCTCTCAATTATCTCTTTTTTTTTGTTATTATCTCATTTTTCTCTTCCTTTTCCTTTCTCTTTTTTTCATTTCCCATTTTTATTCTCTCCTTCCCCTTCCTCTTTCTCCCCTTCTTTATTCCCTTTTAACCATTATCTTCCCTTTATCACCACCCATTTACTCCCCTCTCCCCTTATCTCCTCCCCTCATCATCCCTCTCTTCACCTTTTCCTTCCTTTCTCCTCTAACATTCCTCTTTGTTTTTTCTTCTCTCCTTCTCTGAGAGCAAAGTCATGCACATTGGGTCCAGAAATAGTAACCACACATACATCATGAATGGGAGACCTCTGCAAGCGATGCAGGAGGAAAAGGATCTTGGAGTCACTATCAGCAGTGACCTGAAACACGCGAATCACTGTAAAAAAGCATACAACAAAGCCAACACTATGCTCGGGTTCATAGCGAGGAACTTCGAGTGTAAAACGCCAGACGTGATGCTATCCTTGTATAATTCCATGGTAAGACCGCACCTCGAGTATGCAGTACAGTTCTGGTCTCCTAATTACAGAAAGGACATTGATTTACTGGAAAGGATTCAACGACGCGCCACGAAAATGATACCAACCTTAAGGGCTCAACCGTACGAGGAACGACTCAAGCGACTCAATCTCTTTACATTAGAGAAAAGACGCCTACGAGGAGATATGATTCAAGTCTTCAAGTATCTGAAAAAATTCAATAACGTCGATCACTCCAATTTCTTTGAATTGCAAACCAACCTAAGAACTAGAAATAACGGTTTACCCATTCAGTCTAGTCGATGTAACACAGACATCGGAAGGAGTTTCTTTTCAAACCGAGTCATCCGTCACTGGAACAATCTTCCTTCAGAAGTAGTAAATGCGAATACTATCAACTCCTTCAAATATAGAATCGACCGTCACTTCGCTGCGTCGGGAGTAAACTGAATATTGAGTTGCTTTCATCTGCTCCTCAATATCGAGGCACTTTCATCTGCTCCTCAATGTCGAGGTGCTTTCATCCGCTCCCCAGGCCCCAGGCTGTCGAGCAGATTAAATCACCAAAGCGGGCAACCTCGTAATGAGCCAATAGGCTTTCTGTTGCCTGCGTTTCCATGTTTCCATGTTTCCATGTTTCCTCTTTCTCTTCCCCTTCCTCTTTATCTTCCCTCTATCATCACCCACTTACTTCCCTCTCCCCTTATCTCCTCCCCTCATCATCCCTCTCTTCACCTTTTCTTTCCTCTTTCTCTTCTAACATTTCTCCTTATGTTTATTCTTCTCTCCTCCTCCCCTTCATCTCTATCTTCATCTTTCTCTCCCCTCTCCCTCTTTCTGTAATTCTTGTCTCCTCTCCCTCCCTCTTTTTCTTATCCTTTTCTCCTCCTCCATTTCCTCTTTCTCTTCATTCATTTCTCCCTTTTCTATTTCCTCTCTCTTTAAATCCTCCTCTTCTCCTCTTCTTCCACTTTTTCGTATCCTTCTCTTCTCCTCCACTTCCTCTTTCCATCCTTCTCTCCTTCCCTTTCTCTTTCTTTCCATCCTTCTCTCCTTCCCTTCCTCTTTCTTTAAATCCTTCTCTCCTTCCCTTCCTCTTCCTTTTCATCCTTGTCTCACCTCTCTCCCTTTCCTCTATCCCTTCATCCTTCTCCCCTGCTCCTACCGCCCTCTCTCCACCCCTCCACCTCCCCCTCTTCTCCCTCCCTTCCCTGCCTACCAAAGTGATGACAGGCACAGTTCCCACACCCTGCCGCGCCGCCCCACGCCCTCCACCCTGCGCCGACGCCCCTGCCACGCCATCCATCACCCCGGTCCCACCATACACCATAGAACAGGCACTTAACCCCTTTGATACAGCCCTCAGCACCATAGATTTGACCCCTCCATCACCCTTCCTGCACCACACACTAACACTTAAGCTCTTTGATATAGCTCTCCACACCCGCCCTTTTGATCCACCGACGCTTCCCTAGACTACACCCTCGCCTTATATGGAGGTTTTCACCCATACACTGCTGAGGAAGGCGGTGGTGGAGTGGTCAGTTGGCGTACACGGAGGACCCCAGTTCGCATCCCTCCCAGCGTTACGAGTTCACAATTTTCAGTCACCGCCGAGTGGCCTAAGACTGCCCTGAAGACCACCTATCAACCCGGACTCCAGATTCTCCCTAAAGAGGATCACAGATGAGGTCAAGGGACAGAATGAGGCAAGCAAGATTGGGGCCACTATAAACATTTGCAAGCGTTATAAAGGGCTGGGGGCCGACCATCAGACCCTCCAAAAAAGCCTACCAGCGCAGAACGTAAAAAGAATGTCCAGAGTATATTCTTTTTTTACATTTTATTAGTTTATCTTTTGACGCTTTTGTGCTTTTAGTTGTAATCTGAACATTCACACACACACACACACACACACACACACACACACACACACACACACACACACACACACACACACACACACACACACACACACACACACAGTTCATCCCCTTACAGCTACCCGACTAATCTTTCCCATCCCCTCCTCCTCCTCCTCCTCCAGCTTCCTTCAATTTACTCTGATTTTTCCCCTCACTGCTTCCTCCTCCTCCTCCTCCTCCTCCTCCCTTCGAATTGTTTTACGGAGGTGTGAGTTTGTCTGTGTGGTTGTGGTTGTGGTTGGTGTTGGTGGTGGTGGTGGTGGTGGAATTAGATGTGTTGAGCAAGAGAAAGCAAAAGAGGATAAAAAAAGAGAAAGGAGAAGAAGGAGAAAGAGAAACGAAAGAGGTGGAAAAGGAGAACAAAAGAAAGAGGTGGATGGAAGAAAGAAATGGTGGAGGGAAAAGGAGGAGGAGGAAACATGGAAACATGGACTAGCAGGCAGCAGAAAGCCTGTTGGCTCATTACTAGGCTGCCTGCGTTCAGTGATTCAATCAATCCGTTTGCCATAGGAGTGGCTTGCAGGGAAGGATTAAAGCACTTGTGTATCTACTCTTGGGAACGTTCAGTTCACTCCCTATGCAGCAAAGTGGCGATCAATGCGTTTCTTGAAGGAGTTGATGGTCTCTGCGCTAACCACTTCTGCAGGAAGGCTGTTCCAGTGGCGAACAACTCTATTCGAGAAATAACTCCTGCCGATGTCGGTATTGCATCGCTTTGCTTGAATTGTTTTTCCGTTGTTTCTTGTTCTCAGGTTGGTTTGTAGCGTGAAGAGTTTGGAGTGATCAACGTTGCTGAGCTTGTTCAGGTACTTAAAGACTTGCATCATGTCTCCCCGCAGGCGTCTCTTTTCCAACGTGAAGAGGTTGAGTCGCTCGAGTCGCTCTTCATAGGGCTTCGTCCTCAGTGATGGTATCATCTTCGTGGCGCGGCGCTGTACTCTCTCAAGTAATTCAATGTCTTTCCTGTAATTAGGAGACCAGAACTGCACGGCGTATTCCAGGTGGGGCCTTACCAGAGAATTGTACAAGGATAACATAACTCCCGGCGTCTTGTATTCGAAGTTCCTCGATATGAACCCAAGCATTGTATTGGCTTTCTTACAGGCGGACTTGCAGTGTTTTATTTGTTTCAAGTCACTGCTGATGGTGACCCCGAGGTCTCTTTCCTCTTGCACAACATGTAGTGGGGAAGAGGAGGAAGAGGAGAAGAAAGAGGAGGATAAATAAGAGGAGGATAAGTAAATAGAATAGTAGGAGTAAGAAGACAGGGATAATTTGGTGAAAGAGGAAGAGGAAGAGGAGGAGGAAGAGGAGGAGGAGGAGGAAGAAGAAGATGGTTATGTGGGTCCTTATTTTGGGGTTGACATTCTTCTTAGTAAAAGGTTAACATGAATTAGTAAAAAAGGTTAACATGAATTAGTAAAGAGAGAGAGAGAGAGAGAGAGAGAGAGAGAGAGAGAGAGAGAGAGAGAGAGAGAGAGAGAGAGAGAGAGAGAGAGAGAGAGAGAGCTCCTACCCTTCCATTTAACAATTTCTCTTTTCCTCGTATTTTTATTTCTCATATTTTCGTTTTGTTTCTCTCGCTCTAAAACCTACTCTCTCTCTCTCTCTCTCTCTCTCTCTCTCTCTCTCGTTTATTTTGTTATATTTTGGAAACTAGAATGCAACCAACTGAGTCACGTTATTTTTTTATTTTTTTATTGTTTTTTTTTACTTTTTTGTCAAATTTAAACAAAAAATCATCGAGCCAACATTTATTTATCTATTTATTATTTTGTTTCTTTATCTATTTTATTATTTGTTTTCTTTATTCTTTTACTATTTCATTTTTCTTTATTATTTTTCTCCTTTTTTTTTCTTTAACGAGTAAAAAAAAATCTTCGAACTAACGTATTCATTATTTTATTTCATTTATTTTGCTAATCTATTTTTTTATTCCTTTTTATTTATTTTTTATTACTTAGTTTTATCTTTCTCTTCTTTTTCTTTTTTTCTTTGATATTTTTCTCTTTTCCCATTTCTTACTCTTTCCTATTTCTCCTTTCCTTCCTATTCCTTCTCTTCTATTTATCTTTTTCTTCTTTCCCTTCCTTTCCCCTTTCTCTTCTCTTTGCCTTCCCTAATCTTCCTCCTTACCCCTTCTCTTCACTCTTCCTCTCTCCCTTCCTCCCTTCCTTCCTCCCATCTCCCTCACACTCTTCACGGATTCTCACTCCCTTCCCTTCCCTTCCCTTTCCATTCCCTTCCCTTCCCTTCCCTTCCCTTGCCTTGCCTTCCCTTTCCTTTCCTTTCCTTTCCTTTCCTCTCCTCTCCTCTCCTCTCCTCTCCTTTCCTTTCCTTTCCTTTCCTTTCCTTTCCCTTCCCTTCCCTTCCCTTTCCTTTCCTTTCCTTTCCTTTCCTTTCCTCCCCTCCCCTTCCCTTCCCTTCCCTTCCCTTCCTCCTCTGGTTCCTCCCTTCGTCAATAAGTAAAGCATGACCACATTTTCTTCCTCCTCCCCCTCCTCCTCTTCCTCCTCCTCCTCCTCCTCCTCCTCCTCTTCCTCCTCTTTTATCTCTCTCAGTCTAACATTTTTCTCTCTTTCTTTTCCTCTCTTCCTCTCCTCTTGCTTCCTATTCACAGCCTTTCCTCTTCTTTTTCTTCTTGCTCCTCCTCCTTTTCCTCTTCCTCCTCCTCTTCTTCCTCCTCCTCCTAAGTAATTTATCAGCCGCCAGACTCACTCTTTCATCCTCCTTCTCTTCTTCTCTCTTCCTCTGTTCCTCCTCCTCCTCTTCTTTCTTCTCCCTAACCTTGTTACACGATAAAACTCCTTCCTCCCTCCCTCTCTCCCTCCTTTCTTTCCTTTCCTTCCTTCCGTCTCTCTTTTTACCTTCTTCTCTCCTTACCTTCCTTTACACCTGAGATAATTACTTTCCTCCTTACCTTTACCTCCATTTCCCTTTCCTTTACCTTTCCTCCCTCTTTTTCTTCCCCTCTTATCTCCCTCTTCTGATTTCCATCCCTCTTCTCTCTATCTCCAAATCTCCCTTCCTCTCTTTTCTCACCCCTTTTCCTCCCTATTCTTTTCTCTTCCTTTTCTTCCCTTTCTAATCCCATTCTCTGACTTTCATTTCTCTTTCTCTTTCCCGCTCTTTATCTTTCTCTTCCTTTCCTCCCACCCTGTTCTTCCCTCCTCCTCTTCTTTTTCTTCCATTCCCATTTTCCGATTTTCGTTTCTCTTCCTCCACCTCCCTTTCTCTCTCTTTCTCTCCCCTTTTCCTTCCCTGTTCTCCCTTTCTCTTCTTTTTCCTCCCCTTCTATCCCCATCTTCCAACTTCTATTTCTCTTCCACCTGACCTCTCTCTCTCTCCCTGTAACTTTTGTCTCCTTGTTCTCCCTCCCTCCTCCCTTACCCTTTAACCCCCTTCCCCCCTCCCCCCCCTCCCCCCACTACGTAAAGGTCAATTGTTGTAGGTCAGCCTGGTATTTACACTCACACCTGTATCGCCACTGTGTCTCCAGGTAAGGCAACACAGGTAAGACTCAGGTAAGCCCATAGCGGAAGACTCAGGTAGGTAAGGGATTAGGAAAGAGGGGGATTAAACCTCAATGCAGGGAGAGTTATGTAAGGGAGAGGGGAGAAGGAAAGGAAGGAAATGAAGGAGTTGGGAAGAAAGAGAGGATACCAAATGAGATAAGGGAGGAATGAAGATAAAAGAAGAAAAGGAAGAAAAGGAATGAAAGGAAGACTGATGCAAAACGAAAAGATAACAGAAAGAAATGAGGGAGAAAGGTGGAGAGTAAGAAAGGAGAGGAAGAAAATGAATAAATGAATGAAGAAGGAGAGAGTAGAAAGGAAGGAGGAAACACAGGATGAGGAAGAGAAGAAAGCGGGAGATAAAGGATAAATAAAGAAAGAAGGGGAGGAAGGAAGGGGAAGAAAAAGGGATGAAGAGGAGGAGGAAAAGAAGGTAGGGAAGGAGAGAAAGAAAGAAGAGGGATAAAAAAGAAAAGGAAGAAAAATAAGAAAAAGAGAGAAGGAAAGATAAAAAAAAAGAAAGAAAGAAAGAAAGAAAGAAAGAAAGAAAAATAGGAAGATGAAACAAAGCAAAAGACACAAAGGAACATGATAACGATAATAAATGAGAGAGAGAGAGAGAGAGAGAGAGAGAGAGAGAGAGAGAGAGAGAGAGACCAATAAACAATATCTTTCCGGTGACCAAAGACCAATATGGACGATTATTGGGCGTGTGTGTCTGTTTGTTTGTTTGCCTGATTCTCTCTCTCTCTCTCTCTCTCTCTCTCTCTCTCTCTCTTTATCACCCTCTTTCCTCCCTCTTCCCTTTCGTTATTAATATTCCAAGAGATAAATAGAGAGAGAAAATAAGAAAAAAAAGCTAAAAAAATAACCATATCGCGATGAACATGTTTAGACGTGTTCCGAAATATTTAAAAGGATTCGATACTCTGTAGTTTATCATAAGGTTTCAAATCAATTATAAGAGGAGAGAGTTTGGTTGAGAGAGAGAGAGAGAGAGAGAGAGAGAGAGAGAGAGAGAGAGAGAGAGAGAGAGTCAAATCCTTTTAAAATCCTCTCAAATGTCGGAAACAACCAATTAATCCTTCAACCACGAAATTATTTACTCTCCCGGGGGCGTCTGTGGCGGAGGAGGAGGAGGAGGAGGAGGAGGAGGGAGGAAGATGAGGAGAGAAAAAAAAAGGGAAAGGGAAGAGGGGAAATGGTGATGGAGGGGGAAGGAAGATTAAAAGATATATAGAGGGAGGAATGGAGAGAGAGAGAAGGGAGGAAATTAGGGAGGAAATATGGAGGAAAAAGAGGAGGAATAGGGGTGGAAGGGAAAGGGAGGACAAGGGGCAAATGGAGAGGAAGGGAAGGAGGGAGAAAGGGATAAAGAGGGAGGAAAAGGAAGGGAAAGTAGAAGGGCGGATGAAAGGAGATTAAGAGAAGTAGGAAAGTGACGAAGAGAAGGAAAAAGGGAAGGAAAAGAAGAAAGGAAACAGACGATGATGAGAAAAGAAAGGAGAAGAGGAAGTGAAAATAGGAATGAAGAGGAGAAAAGGAAGGAAGGAAGGAGGGACAAAAAGGAAATGAAGGAAAATAGAAATGGAAGAAAGGAGGAAGAAAAGGGATGAACAGGTTGAGGAAAAGATGGGGAGGAAGGAAGGGGAAGAAAAAGAGGTGAAGAAAGGAGGAAAATAAGGTAGAGAAGGAGAGAGAGAGGGAGGAAAGGGATGAAGGCAAATTAAAAAGGAAGAAAAGAGGAAGAAAAGGGATGAATAGATTGAGGAAAAGATGGGGAGGAAGGAAAGGGAAGAAAAAGAGATGAAGAAAGGAGGAAAATAAGATAGAGAAGGAGAGAGAAAGAGAAAAGGAGATGAAGACAAATTAAAAAGGAAGAAAGGAGGAAGAAAAGGGATGAATAGATTGAGGAAAAGATGGGGAGGAAGGAAGGGGAAGAAAAAGAGATGAAGAAAAGGAGGAAAAAAAGACAGGGAAGGAGAGAGAGAGGGAGAAAAGGGAGGAAGCGAAGGAAAAATAGGATGAGAAGGGAAAAAAGGGAGGAAGGAAAAAAGGAAGGGAAAGGAAGGGAGAAAGAGGGAGAGGAGAGGGAGGAAAGGGAGGAGGAGGAAAAGGAGAGGGAGAGAGAGGGAGGGAGGGGGGGGTCCTTCACCATTCCTCACACCACAAAACAAACATTTCCTACGCTCGTTTAGGAAGCCCAAGGACCCTCCAAACACACACACGCACACGCACACACACACACACACACACACACACACACACACACACGCGAGAGAGAGGTGGGTGATAGGTGTGTTTGGACAGGTTCAAGAGAGAGTGTCGGAGAGAGAAATGGAGGGAAGGAAGGAAGGAGAGAGGAGGAAACAGTGGAGGAGGGAAGGAAGACAGGTGAGAAAATGTGGAGGGAGGAAGAAGGTGAGAAGGATGCGGGAAGGAAGGAAGGATATGGAGAGGAATAGAGGAGGAAGGAGAAAAAGGAAGGAAGGAAGTGAGGGGGATGGAAGAAAGAACGAAGGGGAGGTATAGAAGGAAAGAGATAAATGAGAAGTAGAGGTAGAAGGGTGGATGAAAAGAAATTAAGAGAAGCAGGAAAGTGACGAAGAGAAGGAGAAAGGGAAGGAAAAGAAGGAAGGAAGGAGATGAAGAGAAGGAAAAAAGGAAAGAGGGGAGGAGCGAGAATAGGAATGAAGAGGAGAAAAGGAAGGAAGGAAAGAAGGAGGGAGAAAAAGGGAAATGAAGGAAAATTGAAAAGGAAGAAAAGAGGAAGAAAGGGGATGAATAGAGTGAGGAAAAGATGGGAAAAAAAGGAAAATAAAGAAGAACTAAGAAAAAAACGTAGAAAGAGAGAGAGAGAGAGAGAGAGAGAGAGAGAGAGAGACAAACAGCGCGTGACCAAACAAAGCTCCGTAGGAATAACTAACGATAGCTCTTCAATCTCACCCAAACAAACCTAAACAGATATGACAACAGGCTATTTTTTGTTAACATTTACTTACACGGGTTAAGAAAGAGAACAACAAGAGACTAACGTTGACAAAAGGTATATTATGGTTAGGCCTAGAGAGAGGAAAAAGTATAAGATAGAAAGAGGAAAAAGATATAGTAAAAGATAGAGAGACAGGAAAAGAGAGGACAAGATAAGAGGGGATAAGGGAGGAAAAGAGGGAGAAAAAGATAGAGGAAAGGGAAGGAATAGGTAGAGGATGGAAAAGAGGAAAAGATAGAAAGGAAAAGGAAATGATTTAGAGGGAGGGTAAGATACAGAGGAAAAGAGAAAGGAAAAGACAGAAAGAGGAAAAGGGAGAAAGAGAAAGAGGCAGAAAGAAGAAATGTGAGAGAGAGAGAGAGAGAGAGAGAGAGAGAGAGAGAGAGAGAGAGAGGAGAATGACATGACCCACTACAAAAAAATGCGATAAAGAAAGAAAAAAAAAGGAAGAAATAAAGACAACCATTTTAACAAAGACATCGAATTATTAAGACAATTGATATTAACCTTTGAAGAAGAATTACAACAGAGAATAAAAGTTGAAAAGAAAAGAAAAAAAATCACTATGCAAATTACACAGGCCTAATAATCTCTCTCTCTCTCTCTCTCTCTCTCTCTCTCTCTCTCTCTCTCGTCAGCTGATTTGTGTTTACTCAATCAGCTGACTCGTGTTTACATTCACCGGACGGCCAGCTGCAAGGTGACGTCAGGCTGTTGTTGTTGTTGTTGTTGTTGTTGTTGTTGTTGTGGTGGTGGTGGTGGTGGTGGTGATGATGTTTAGTTGATGTTTTTTTATGGATTTTATTTTTCAATTTTTTATCCTTACTTTTATTTTTCTTTACCATTTTCTTTTCCGTATCATTTTTTGTGTAACTCTCCCTCTCCCTCTCTCTCTCTCTCTCTCTCTCTCTCTCTCTCTCTCTCTCTCTCTCTCTCTCAAACAATGTATCAGTATCTCTCATTACGTCTCATTTTCCTCCCCTCTTCTTCCTCTTCCTCTCTCCGTTTCCCCTCACCTGACATTCCCCTTTCCTCTCTCTCTTTGTAAATGTTTATTCTTCTGTTTCCATTTATCATCCACTTACATTAATCATTCGTCTTTTCTCTCTCTCTCTCTCTCTCTCTCTCTCTCTCTCTCTCTCTCTCTCTCTCTCTCTCTCTCTCTCTCTCTCTAAATTTTTCTTCTTTCATCAGTCAATTCTCTCTTCTAGCTTTCTTTTTACCTTTTCTTTATGTTCTTCTTTCCTTTTTTCTCTTTTTTTAGCTTTTTCTTTATTGTTTTCTTCCCTACATCAGTCATATATTTCCTTTTTTTCTCTCCCATGTAACTTTCTCTTTAAATTCCCACTTCTTACATCAATCATTAATCTTCTCTCTCTCTCTTTTCAGCTCTTCTTTAAATTTTCCTCTCCGACATCAATCAATTATTTCACTTTCTTTTTAATTATCTCTTCTTACATCAATCATTTCTCTTCTATTTCTCTTTTCAGCTCTATTTTTATAACTTCCTCTCCAACATCAATCAATTTTCTCACTTTTCTTTTCAATTCTCTCTTCTCTTACATGAATCATACCTGTCCTTTTTCTTCCTTACAATCTCCTTTTGAATTATCATTATACAAAAAAGATAGTTATAAAAATCAACAAAACCAGCGAACTTATATATTAACTTCTCAAATGCCTCCGTACCAGTTACAAGACCTGTACACATTATTTTTACATACACATTTTCAAACACAATCAAACACTTGGCGACAGACAGACAAACAGCCAGACAAAACACCGCAGGCAATGAGGCACAGAACCAAACACAGACAGACAGACAAACAGATAGACAGACAAACAGCAGACGGATTTTATAAGCACTGGTTAGCCCCATTAGGAGAGCGAGGAGAGAGATGCATATGTGTGTGTGTGTGTGTGTGTGTGTGTGTGTGTGTGTGTGTGTGTGTGTGTGTTCAAGTTACCTCTCCCCTCCCCTTTTCCTCCTCCCTTTTACCTTATGCCTCCCTTCCCTCCCCTTCCCCTTCCATCCTTCCCTCCCCTTCCCTTAACCCATTTCTCCCCTTCCCATTCCTCCATATTCTTCGATTCCCTTCCCTCCTTTCCTCCTCCCCTTCCTTCCTCTTTTCCTCTACCTCCTTTCCTCCTCCCCTATCATCTTATACCTAGCTCTTCTCCTCCTCCTCCTCCTCCTCCTCCTCCTCTTCTCTCCATCACCCTTTTTTCAATTTCCATCAATCCTTTTTAGTGTCTCTGATGTTCCCTTTACCAGCAGGAGAGACGAGGAGGAGGAGGAGGAGGAGGAGGAGGAGGAGGAGGAAGAATGTGTCAGCAGCGTCATATCTTTGCTACTTTTGGGTTCACTTGAGAGAGAGAGAGAGAGAGAGAGAGAGAGAGAGAGAGAGAGAGAGAGAGAGAGAGAGAGAGAGAGAGAGAGAGAATATCGTAACACTGATTTTCCTCTCTTATTTATCTTCTCTATCTCTCTTTTATTCTCTTTATTTATGTCTCTTCTCTTTCTCTTCTTCGTTGTTTAAATCATTTCATTCTCTTCTCCTCGCACTACTTTTTTTTTTTCTTTTCTTTTTTCTTTACATTCCATTTATTTATTTTTTTTCTCTCTCTCTCTCTCTCTCTCTCTCTCTCTCTCTCTCTCTCTCTCTCTCTCTCTCTCTCTCCCCCCCCCCCCCCCTCCTGATTCGTTACGCTATACATCACAACGAAAGAAAACGGGAAGCTGGTCGGATCGCCGTAACCCAACCTGGAATTAATCGTAACTTCGCCTTTCTATTTTTCTTCGCCAACAATTAACGAAAGACGATACGGAAGGAACACTGCTGCGGGATAATCGACTCTCCGTTATTTACTTTCCTTCGTTTCTTTCCTTTCTTCCTTCCTCCTTTTCTTTCTCCCGTTTCTTCCTTTCCTTGTAAGATAATTGACTCTTTGTTTTTATTTTATGTAAGTCCTTCCTTCTGGTTTCTTCCTTCCTTCCTTCCTTTCTTTCTTTCCTTCCTTCCTTCCTTCCTTCCTAAGTTCCTTCCCTCTTTTCTTTCCTTCCTTCCTTCCTGCATACTTTCTTTCCTTCCTTTCCTTAATTGTCTACTTCTTCCCTTCCTTCCTTCCTTCCTTACCTACTTACTTATTTATTTCCTTCCTTCCCTCTTTCCTTCATTCCTTCCTTCCTTGTCTACTTCTTCCCTTCCTTCCCTCCTTTCTTTTCTAGTCTGTCTAAGCCTTTCTTTCCTTTCCATTCTTTCTTGTATTTTTTTATTGTCTTATCCTTTTTGTGTTTTCCTTTCTTTTTTCCTAATCCGTCTAATCCCTGTTTCCTTTCCTATTCTTCCTTCCTTCCTTCCTTTTCTTAACTGTCTAATCCGTCTTTCCACCTATCCTTCCTCCCTTTCTTCCTTTCTTTCCTCCTGTAATTTCTTTCTTGTCTAATGTATTGTTTAATATAAATAAAGTGGAGAGCTTTTTCTCTTCTTTTTTCATCATAAGAAGTAACCGATTGTTTTTTTCAATATAAATGTGGTCTGTTATAATCACTATCATCATCATCATCATCATCATCATCGTCATTATTGCTATCTATCTACAGATTTTATTTTTTTCCTATACGAACACGAAAAAAAAAATTTGGTCGTATATTGGTTGAGAAAAAAAAGAAATTGGTCGTGTATTGGTTGAAAAAAATTGGTCGTATATTGGTTGAAAAATAAAGAAATTGGTCGCATATTGGTTGAGAAAAAAAAGAAATTGGTCGTATATTGGTTGAAAAAAAATTGGTCGTAATTGGTTGAAAAAATTGGTCGTATATTGGTTGAGAAAAAAAAGAAATTGGTCGTATATTGGTTGAAAAAAAATTGGTCGTATATATTGGTTGAGAAAAAGAAATTGATCGTGTATTGGTTGAAAAAAAATTAGTCACATATTGGTTGAAAAAAAGAAAGAAATTGAGCTGATGAGTGATCGGAGAGAGAGAGAGAGAGAGAGAGAGAGAGAGAGAGAGAGAGAGAGAGAGAGAGAGAGAGAGAGAGAGAGAGAAATACATTCATCCCCGAACTTTAAAAAATACCCACCGCTTCATTAAAACTCACTCGCTGCCAAATAAATCTTCAAAAAACAGTAAACATGGAAAATTAAAAAAATAAAAATAAATGAGCTCCCAGGTAATTGAAAAAAAGGGAACATTATAAAAACGGTGAAAATATAGACAGGTAGATGGATAAACAGACAGGTAGATATATAGACAGATATAGATAGATAGATGGATAGATAGAAAGATGTAGATAGATAGAGACAGAAAGAAACATAGATACAGGAACAGGTATATAGACGCATAGACAGGTAAAATTACATAGAAGGATATAGAGTGGCAGGTATAGCTAAATAAATTAAAAATATACTTACATACATACAGACATATATACATAAATATCAAAATAAATAAATACTGATGAAGAAATATACATGAATGAAAGGAGGAATGAATGAAATGGGGGATAAATTAATGAATAAATATGAAGTAGAAATAGAGAAAAAAAAAGGAGAAAACAAAAAGAAAAAAAATTAATACAACTCGGTAAAGAAAGACAACAAGGATATAAAAGTAGACAAAACAAAGAAAACAAGTAAACAAAAAAAACTGAACCCCGTAAAGAAAGAAAAAAAGAAAAACAAGCAGGAAAATAAAACAGAAATAGATAAAACAAAGAAAAACAGGAAGCAAAACAAAAATACATAAAAAAAAAAGAAAACAATAACAAAAAAATTAACTCGGACATCTATCGCCGCGGGGGGAAGAGGAAGGGAAGGGAGAAGAGGGGAAGAGGAAGAGGAGGAGGAGGGAGTAGAGGAAGAGGAAGGGAATGGGGAGAGGAGGAGGAGGGGAGAGGAAGGGAGGAAGGAGAGGAAGAGGAGGGGGAAGGGAAGAGAGGAAGGGGAGGGAGAAGGGAGTAGAAGAGGAGGGAGATGGGTGGAGAGGAAGAGGAGAGGATGGAGAGGAAGGGGAGGGAAGGTAAGGGAGGAGGGCGAAATGGAGAAGGGAGGTAAGGAGGGAAGGGGAGGGAAGGTAAGGGAGGAGGGCGAAATGGAGAAGGGAGGTAAGGAGGGAAGGGGAGGAGGGAGGGAAGGAGGGTCAGGTCAGGAGGTAATCAGGTCATAACTCATTAGGGCCGTCATACCTGGCCTTACCTGTGCACTAATTAAGCCGCCCGATCACCGCCATCACCCTAATTAGCCGGCAGGTAGGAGGAGCAACACGGATCCCTCCACCTCTACCTTACCTTACCTTACCTTACCTTCCCTTCCTTTATCTTACCTTACCTTACCTTACCTTTACCTCTCCCTTTCCTTCCTTTACCTTACCTTCCCTCACCTTCCCTTTACATCTCCCTTCCCTTCCTTTACCTTATCTTACTTTCCCTTGCCTATACCTCTCCCTTCCCTTCCTTTACCTTACCTTCCCTTCCCTTTACCTCTCCCTTCCCTTCCTTTACCTTACATTACCTTCCCTTGCCTATACTTTCTACCTTCTCTTCCCTTCCCTTCCTTTCTTTACCCTCATCACGACTTCACCCTTTCCATCCCTTCCTTCTCCTTCCCTTTACCCTCATGTTCGCCTTTCCCATACTTTCCCTTTCCTTTCCTTCCTTTCATCCTCGCTGCTGCTTTCCTATCCCTTCCTTTCCTTTCCCTTGCCTTTCCCTTACTCTCTTCCCTGCCTTCTCATCTCTTCCTTTCCCTTCCTTTCCCTTTAATCCACTTCTCTTTTTTCATTTCATTTCCCTTCCCTTCGTCTTTTTTTCCTGTTTCCCTTCTCTTTCTTTCCCTTTTACCCTATTTTCTTTTCTTCCTCTCCCTCTCTCTCCTTTCCATACCTTTCCCTTTCCTCTTCTTTCCTCCTCATGCCCCTCCCTACCCCTTTCTTTTTCACATTTCCCCTCCCTTTCCCATCCCCTTCCTTTGCTTCTTCTTTCCCCATCTCCCTTCCCTTCCTTCCTCTTCCACCCCTTCCCTTCCTCCCCCCTCCCCTCCCTTACCTGCCTTCCCACCATCAGCTGATACTATAAAGCTGTTACGATGTTAATTAGTGTCAGCGGGGGAGGTAAGGGGGGGGAGGGAGGGGGGATCTTACCTGTAATCAACCTGGGCCAACCTCCAATATGATAAACCGACTATACCTCCGCCTGCCACCTGTCCCGCCCCCCCTCCCCACCTCCCACCCCCCTTCACCCATCTCTACCTGCCCCCCCTTTGCTCTCTCTCTCCTTCTCCTTCCTTCTTTCCTTCCTTCTTCTTTCCCTCTTCCCTCTACCTGTCTCCTCCTCTCCCCCTCTTCCTTTCTTCTCTTTCCTCCGTTTCTCTTCCATTCTCTTCCCTTCCTCACTCTGCCCCTCCCCGCCCTTCCCTTCCCTCTGTTACCTCTGCTTCCCTTCCTATACCACCCCTTCTAATCCCTTTTTTTTCCCCATCAGTAGCAACTTGATTTCTTTTCTACTTTCTTTTTTTTTTTTCAATGTATACTTTCCTTCAAATTCCCTCTTACCTGTTCTACTTAACTCTCCGTTCCTTCCTTCTTTCCTTACTATTCCCTTACCTTCCCTTCCTTTCCCATACCCATTCTTTCACCTCTCTACCCTCTCCCTTCCTTCCTTCTTGCCTTTCTCTTCCCTTACCTAACCTTACCTTCCCTTCCTTCCTTACCCATTCCTTCGCCTCCCCACCCACCTGAACTCTTCCTTCCACCCTTCCCTTCCCTTCCTATACCCATTCCCTCACCTCCCCACCCACTCCCCACCCCCGTCAACTCTTCCTCCCACCCTTCCCTTCCCTTCCCTTCCTTACCAACTCCACCACCACACCCATCGCCCCCCCCCCCCCCTTCCACCCATCCCACCCATCATCTCCTCACCTCATCATCCCGACCACTGTTGCCGCCCAGCCCGCACACTGTTGCCACACAAGAATGCAAACCCTCCCCAGGTGTGTCGAGGCGATGGTTACCTGAGCGAGTCCTGGTCCGCGCTCAGGTAATGCCAGTGATTGAACAGGTACGCAGCATCACACCTCCAATTACCTGTCCGTCCGCATCCGCCGCGAAATAATTTACACCTGATATCCACGAATTACCTTAGACGTGGAATGAGGTAAATAGGAAGGTAAGAGGAAGGTAAGCACACGATGATTACCTTACACTGACTGGAAGGTAAGAATGATGTATGTATGACTTATTTAATGTATTGCCCGGTATACGAGTTGCCTTAGACGTGGAATGAGGGAAGCACAAAGGTATGAGGAAGGTAAGGGAAGGGTAGGCACATGATAACCTTTACCTTACACTGGGATGAAGGTAAGAATTATATACGAGTTACTTGGTTAGTTTATTACCTGGTGAACGTATGATGAGGTAAGTGGGTAGGAAGGTCAAAGGTAAGAGAGGTAAAGAAGGAAAAAGAAAAGTAAAACGAAGGGAAAGACACAATAAACATTAAACGAATTGGGAAAAGGTAAGAGAAAAGAGGTAATTAGAGAAGTGAAAGGTAAGGAGTGAGGTAAAAAGGTAAGTAGGAAGGTAAAGAGGTAAGAAAGATTAACGAAGGAAAAGACACGAAAAAAAAATGAAAGGGGTAAAAGGTAAAAAATAAGAGGTAATTAGTGAAGTGAAAGGTAAGTGGACAGGTAAAAAAAAGGTAAGTAGGAAGGTAAGTGGGTAATTAGTAAGGTAAAACACAGGAAAAGACACGAAAAACATTAACCCACTAACTCGAAAATAAAAAAGAAAGGGGGAAAAGGTAAGAGATAAGAGGTAATTAATGAAGTGAAAGGTAAGGAATAAGGTAAAAAGGTAAGTGGAAAGGTAAATAGGAGAGAGGAAAGGTAAAAGGAAGGGAAAACACGATTAAAATTACCCACTGACTCGAAAAGATAAAAAAAGAGAAACAGGTAAACGATAAGAGGTAATTAATGAAGTGAAAGGTAAGGAATGAGGTAAGAAAGGTAAGTAGGAAGGTAAATAGGAGAGAGGAAAGGTAAAAGGAAGGGAAAAACACGATTAAAATTACCCACCGACTCGAAAAGATAAAAAAAGAGAAACAGGTAAACGATAAGAGGTAATTAGGAAAGTGAAAGGCAAGTAGAAAGGTAAGTAGGAAGGTAAATAGGAGAGAGGAAAGGTAAAAGGAAGGGAAAAACACGATTAAAATTACCCACTGACTCGAAAAGATAAAAAAAAGAGAAACAGGTAAACGATAAGAGGTAATTAATGAAGTGAAAGGCAAGGAATGAGGTAAAAAGGTAAGCAGGAAGGTAAAAAGGTAAGAAAGATAAAACGAAGGAAAAGACAAAAAAAAAATAACCCACTGACTCGAACAGGTAAAAAAAAAAGCAAAACAGTAAAAGATAAAAGGCAATTAATTAAGTAAAAGGAAAGGGGTGAGGTAGAAAGGTAAGCAGGAAGGTAAATAGGAGAGAAGAAAGGAAAAAGGGAAAAAAATACACGATGAAAATTATACATTGACCCAAAAAAGAATAATATCAGAGAAGCTTAAATCAGATAATTATAGACATCTAAATCAATGAATGCGTCTTACCCACGATATTGAATGTAATTAGGCACGAGTTTCTTCAATACGTATAATCTGGTGCCCGTATATATTGGTTAAGGTTAAGGTTGAAAGGTAAGACTAAGGTAAATACTGAAGCAGACGACCGATTCTGACACCTTAATTGATGTTCTCACCTGTTCACACCTGTCCCCACATCATACCTGTCCCTACATCACACCTGTCCTCACATCACACCTGTTCCCATATCATACCTGTTTCATATCATACCTGTCCTTACATCACACCTATCGCCACATCACACCTGTTAACACATCACACCTGTCCTCCATCACACCTGTCGCCACATCACACCTGTCCTCACATCACACCTGTCCTCACATCACACCTGTCCCCCATCACACCTGTCCCCACATCACACCTGTCCTCCATCACACCTGTCGCCACATCACACCTGTCCCCACATCACACCTGTCCTCACATCACACCTGTTCCCATATCATACCTGTCCCATATCATACCTGTCTTCACATCACACCTGTCCTCACATCACACCTGTCCTCACATCACACCTGTCCCCAACACACCTGTCTTCACATCACACCTGTCCTCCATTACACCTGTCGCCACATCACACCTGTCCCCAACACACCTGTCCTCACATCACACCTGTCCTCACATCACACCTGTCCCCCATCACACCTGTCATCACAACACATCTGTTTACGATTTTTTTTCCACATCGGCAACACCAATGATTTTTTTTTTACAGATAGGTATATAGATAGATAGAGATAGACAGATAAAGATTGATAGATAGATATAGATAGGTAAATAGATAGATAGAAGAATCACAAAAGTATTCGCACTTTTTCTATATATTCTATTTGGTAACGAAATAAAAAATAACCACATGGAAAAAAAAAAATTACACATGCATATTCCTTCCTTAACCACAATCACACAACCACAATCACCATCCCAACCACCACCACAACCACCACCACTATCCATCACAAATATGTCCACCACCACCACCACCGCGAATTTTCACCGGGACAAAAACACCTCACACCACCAAACAGATGTCTTCCCTGCCTCACAGATGGCGGAGGAGGAGGAGGAGGAGGAGGAGGAAGAAGAAGATAGGAAAATGAGCGCTTGGTGTTAAAGGAAATGAGGCAGAACGATGAAGGAGATAAAGAAAAAAAATAAGATAAAGAAAATAACGAAAAGGAAATATTAAAAAGAGCACGTGACCAAGATAAGAGAGAGAGAGAGAGAGAGAGAGAGAGAGAGAGAGAGAGAGAGAGAGAGAGAGAGAGAGAGAGAGAGAGAGAGAGAGAGAGAGAGAGAGAGAGAGAGAGAGAGAGAGAAGGGAGATTACAGAAGGGAGGGAACAGAAAGGAGAGAAGAAGAGAGAGAAGAACTGAAGGAAGAGAACAGCATGGAGATAAAAGAAGGGAGAGAAGAGAAGGGTGGAAATACAAGGGAGAGAATAAGAAAGAGAACATAGGAGAGAACAGAAGGGAGAGAAAAAAGAACATAAAAAAGATGAAAGAAACAAAAAAATAAAAAGATGAAACGAAGAGGAGGAAGACAGGAAGAAAAAAGGAAAGAAAAGAAGAAAAAAAGGAAAAAATGAAGGAAGAAGAAAGAAAGGAAAGAAAAAAGGAAAGAAAAAATGAAAAATGAAAGAAACAAAGGAGGAAATGAAAGGAAAAAAGGAAAATATGATAAAAAGAAGGAAAAAAGGCCTTACAAAACATATAATCCAGAGAGAGAGAGAGAGAGAGAGAGAGAGAGAGAGAGAGAGAGAGAGAGAGAGAGAGAGAGAGAGAGAGAGAGGCGTGTACAGGTAAATTTATCATCATTGGGGGTCATTGTACACCTGGATGCTATCGTCGCCGGCCAGGTACAGGTAATTACAAGATGGACGTGTGGTCTACAGGTAAAAAAGAGTGAATTACGCGCAGGTAGACAGATCGATAGGTAGATAGATAGACGGATTAGATAGAAAGACCGACGGACCTTTGCTTTCTTTTCGTTTTACTTTTATTTTCTTTCTTGTTTTCCTTCCTTCTTATCCTTTTTTTCTTATATTTTACCTTTTTTTATTCTTTTCCTTTTATTAGTTTTTGTTTATCACTTTTATTTTATCTTTTCCATCCTTCCTTTATAAATATTTTCTTCTATTGTTTTTCATTTTAGTTCCATTCATCCTCTTTCCTTTCATCTGTTTTTTTTTCATTTTCTTTCACCTTTTCCTTCCTTTCCTATACCTAATTTTTCTTTTTTTTTCTTTCTTTACTTTCTTTTCTTTTTTTCTTTATTCTTTTTTATTTTATTTACTTCCTTTCCTATACCTTTTTTTTCCGTTTATTTCCCCTTCCCTTCCATCTCTTTTCCTTCTTTCCATGCCCCACCATTTACATCCTCCACCTATCTTCACTTCTTTTCCCTTCTCCTTCTCTCTTTGCATCCTTTCCCATCCCACGCCTTTCTCTTCCAGACCTATAGAAAGACGGACAAGAGAGACAGACACACACATAGACAGAGACACAGATATATAGGTAAAAAAAATGCAGGTAACCAAATTAAAATAGACAGAAATACAGACACACACGACAAACAGACAGACAGACACAGAAACAGACAGACAAAAAAAAAAAAAAAGCTGGGAGACCAAATTGAGACATCCAACCCCCCAAAAAACTATGTGTAACCCTGAGGGGAAGAACGAAGGGGAAGGGGGAAGGGGGAAGGGGCACGTGAGCAGGTGATGGGGGACAGGTGATAAGAAGGGGCTGATTTACGGGAGGTGAAGGGGTGAAGGGGGAAGGGGGCGGGGCGGGGGAAGGAAGGGGAGGAGGGGAGGAGAGGAAGCAGCGCTCTCACCTGTGTTCCACCTGGCGAGACGAAGAGGAGGAGGAGGAGGAGGAGGAGGAGGAGGAGGAGGAGGAGGAGAGGAAGGGATACGAGATGGGTAGAGATTGAAAGATGATGAAGGAAATGGAGAGAGAGAGAGAGAGAGAGAGAGAGAGAGAGAGAGAGAGAGAGAGAGAGAGAGAGAGAGAGAGAGAGAGAGAGAGAGAGAGAGAGAGAGAGAGAAGTAAAGAAAGAAGAGGAAAAAGAGGAAGAGGAAGAAGGGGAGACAAAAAATGAGGGTGGAGGGGAGGGGAAGAGGAGGAGGAGGAGGAGGAAGAGGAGAGGAAAAGAATAATAACAGAGGAAGGAAGTAAAGAAAGAAGAGGAAAAAGAAAAAGAGGAAGTAGAAGAAGGGGAGACAAAAATGAGGGAGGAGGGGAGAGGAAGAGGAGGAGGAGGAGGAGGAGGAGGAGGAGGAAGAGGGGAGGAAAAGAATAATAACAGAGGGAGGGGAAAATAACAGAGTGAGAGGAGAAAGAAAACGGAGAACAAAAAACGTAATTGAGACATTGAATGAAAAAAAACGGGAACTGGTTGATATTTACGAGGAGGAGGAGGAGGAGGAGGAGGAGGAGGAGGAGGAGGAGGAGGACAAATGAGTGTTTAGAAGAGACTGAAGGGCAAGATTGATGGGAAGGGCTGATGGAAGGGATAGGAAGATGACAAGGGAGTGAGGAATGGGAGGGATGGGAAGGAGGGAAGGGAAGGGAAGGGAAGGAGGGAAGGGAAGGAGAGATTGGGAGGGAAGGGAAGGGAAGGGAAGGGAAGGGAAGGGAAGGAAAGGAGAAAAGGAGGGAAGGTAAGGGAAGGACGGAAGGGAAGGGAAGGGAAGGAGGGAATGGAAGGGAAGGGAAGGAGGAAAGGGAAGGAAGGGGAAGGAGGGAAGGGAAGTAGGAAAAGAGAAGAAGGAAGAGAATGAAAAGAATTGAAGAATATATAGAGAAAAGATTAGAAAAGACGGAAGAATAAAGAGAGAAGAAAGGGAGGGAACGAAAAAAAGGTGAAAGAGGGAAGAAAGAAGAAATAGAAGAGATAATAGGGAAAGGAAGAAGGGAAGGAGAGAAGAAAAGGGGGAATAAGGGAAAGGGAGAAAAAAGTTATGCATATGAAAGGGAGAAAGAAAAAAACCCAAAAGGGAAGGGAAACATGAAGGGAAGAAGGGATGATTAGAAGGGAGAAAGGGAGGGAAGGGAGAAAAGAAAGGAAGGGAAGAAGGTATAAGATAGAGGAGTGAAGGGAAAAACAACGAAGGAAGGAAGGAAGGAAAGGGAAGAAGGGGTAAAATAAAAGAGTGAAAGGAAAAACAATGAATGAGTGAAGGAAGGAAGGAAGGAAGGAATGATAGGGAAGGAGGGGAGGGATGATTAGATGGGAGGGAGGGAGGGAGGGAGAAAGGGAGGGAATAAGGGAGGGAGAGAGGCCGTAAATAAAGTCATTACAAGGGAGCATGTTACGGAAAGGGGCGGGAAGGGGAGGGAAGGGGAGGGGGAGAAGGGAGGGGAGGGGAGGGGAGGGGTATAATAAGGGAAGGGAGGAGTGGGGAGCAGATGGGAGATAGGAGAGGGTGAAACGCATGCAGGAAAGGGAAGGGAAGAAAAGGGAAGGGAAAAGAGAGGAAGGGAAGGGGCGGGAAGGGAAAATAAAGGAAAGGAAGAGAAGGGAAAGAAAATCAAAGAGAGGAGAAGAAAGGAAACGGAAGGGAAGGGAAGAAAGGGAGGGGACGGGAAGGGACGGGAAGAGAAGGGAAGAGAAGGGGAAGGGAAGGGAGAGGAGAGGAGAGGAGGGGAAGGGAAGGGAAGGGAAGGAACGAGAAAGAAAGGGAAGGAAAACAAAGGAAATGAAAGGAAGGGAAGGAAAGGTGATGAAAGAGAAAGAATGGGAGGGGAAAGTAAGGAAAGGAAAAGGAAAATGAAGATAAGGGAGGGAAGGGAAAAGAAGGGAAGGGAAGAAAGGAAGGGGAAAGGAAATCAATGAAATGGGAAGAAAGTGAAGGGAAGGGAAGGGAAGGGAAGGGAAGGAAAGGAAGGGAAAGGAAGGGAAGGGAAGAATAAGGAACGGAAAGGAAGAAAGGGAGGGGACGGGAAGGGAAGGGAAGAGAAGGGAAGAGAGGGGAAGGGAAGTGAGGGGAGTGGAGGGGAGGGGGAGGGGAGGGAAGGGAAAGGAAAGAAATGGAATGGAAGGGAAGGGAAGGGAAGGAAAGGAAAGGAAAGGAAGGGAAGGGAAAATAAGGGAAAGGAAGAAAGAAAGGGAAAAGAAAACCAAAGAGAAGAGAAGAAAAGGAAGAAAAGGAAGAGAAGGGAAGGGAAGGGAAGGGAAGGGAAGGGAAGGGAAGGGACGAACCATCAAGTTAATGTACAAAATGTTGATGGGATGTTACTTTATTACCCCATCACACACACACACACACACACACACACACACACACAGCCTTACATTATTTTATCTTTCCTACCTTCCTTCCTTCGACCCCTTGTCCTCTCTCTCTCTCTCTCTAACGCAAAAAAACACAAAAAAACACCAATAAAATCACCACCACCACCACCACCACCCTTCCCCCCTCCCCTTCCACCCCCCTCCCTCCTTCCCACCCGTGACTAATTTACCTGCGCGCCGCACCTGAGGCCTCCCCAAGGTGTTTACGATACGCGGTGAGATGAAGGTGATCGCAGTAATTAACATATGAGGTGCTGCCCAGGTGAGGGGGGGAGGGGGGGAAGGGTGTGAGATGAGGCGGCAAAGGAGTGAGATGAGATTTATTGAGCTCATGGATGGAAACATGGAAACATGGAAACGCAGGCAACAGAAAGCCTATTGGCTCATTACGAGGTTGCCCGCTTTGGTGATTTAATCTGCTCGACAGCCTGGGGCCTGGGGAGCAGATGAAAGCACCTCGACATTGAGGAGCAGATGAAAGCGCCTCGATATTGAGGAGCAGATGAAAGCAACTCAATATTCAGTTTACTCCCGACGCAGCGAAGTGACGGTCGATTCTATATTTGAAGGAGTTGATAGTATTCGCATTTACTACTTCTGAAGGAAGATTGTTCCAGTGACGGATGACTCGGTTTGAAAAGAAACTCCTTCCGATGTCTGTGTTACATCGACTAGACTGAATGGGTAAACCGTTATTTCTAGTTCTTAGGTTGGTTTGCAATTCAAAGAAATTGGAGTAATCGACGTTATTGAATTTTTTTAGATACTTGAAGACTTGAATCATATCTCCTCGTAGGCGTCTTTTCTCCAATGTAAAGAGATTGAGTCGCTTGAGTCGTTCCTCGTACGGTTGAGCCCTTAAGGTTGGTATCATTTTCGTGGCGCGTCGTTGAATCCTTTCCAGTAAATCAATGTCCTTTCTGTAATTAGGAGACCAGAACTGTACTGCATACTGAGGTGCGGTCTTACCATGGAATTATACAAGGATAGCATCACGTCTGGCGTTTTACACTTGAAGTTCCTCGCTATGAACCCGAGCATAGTGTTGGCTTTGTTGTATGTTTTTTTACAGTGATTCGCGTGTTTCAGGTCACTGCTGATAGTGACTCCAAGATCCTTTTCCTCCTGCATCGCCTGCAGAGGTCTCCCATTCATGATGTATGTGTGGTTACTATTTCTGGACCCAATGTGCATGACTTTGCATTTGTCAACATTAAAGGACATTTGCCATTTTTCCGACCATTCGATAATGTGATTGAGGTCTTTCTGAATGATTTCGCAGTCGGTCTTTGTGAGGGCCTTTCCAACTTGGTGTCATCAGCAAATTTCGATATTGTGGATTTCAGTCCTGATTCGAGGTCGTTGATATATATGATGAAGAGAATGGGTCCCAGCACTGACCCTTGAGGCACTCCACTAGTGACTGGTAGCCAATCGGAAGGCTGTCCGTTGAGTAGTACTCGTTGTTTTCTGTCGGTGAGCCAATCTCTTATCCACGCGATCAGATTGGCTCCAATGCCCGCCGAGTGCAGTTTTTTAAGGAGTCGCTCGTGCGGTACCTTGTCGAAGGCTTTCTGAAAGTCCAGGTATATAACATCACTGGGGATGTGGGCATCCCAGTTCTTATATATACCTTGGAAGAAGTCTAATAAATTCGTTAGGCAGGAGCGCTTGTTTCTGAAGCCATGCTGGGTGTCGGAGATTACATTATTGTCTTCTAGAAACTTAACAAGTTTGTCTCTAATAATCTTTTCGAGTATTTTCCTGCCACTGATGTCAAACTTATGGGCCTGTAGTTTAATGCAACGTTTTTGTCTCCTTTTTGAAAATTGGTGTTACGTTCGCCATCTTCCAGTCTTCCGGGACCTTTTTCAATTGAACAGACTGGTTGAATATGTTAGTGAGTGGCTGAAGTATTTGTTGTTTAAGCTCTTTTAATAACCGCGGGGACAAACCGTCAGGTCCTGTTGACTTGTTCGTGTCGAGTTTATCCAAATACTCTTTCACTTCTTGGTCGCATATTGAGTCAATTTTCAGGGGCGGATTCCCTCGGCGGGTCAGGGTTCTCGGGCATGGTTTCGATGTTTTCGACTGTGAATACGGATGCGAAGTTACTGTTGAGGATTCTGGCCATCTGTTTACTGTCCTGAGTTGCAGCTCCAGTCTCGTCTGTCAGGGGACCAATATTGATTTTACTTTCTTTTCGATCTGATGTATGTGAAGAATTTTTGAGTTTGTCTTGATGTCACGCGCTATTTGTTTTTCGTAGTTGCGTTTACTACCCGAATAAGGGTGCGACAAGCTCTGAGGCTGTTGTGGTACTGAGTACGGGCTTCGGCCGTGTCATTCTCTTTCATTAGGTTATAATTCCTTTTTTAAGTTTACCGCCCTTTTATTTCTCTGGTCATCCACGGTGGATCTACGGCACCATTTACTGCCTGGGTTTCGTCGGCACTGTAGCCTTTTCACTCCCAAAAGCTTATCTTTGAAGTTGTTCCACACGTTGTCGATTGTATTGTCGGTTAGGTGAAGTTGGTCCCAGGTCGCGGAGGGAAGCAGCTCACGGGCTAGGTTGAAATTTGCTTTTTTGTAGTCTGGTATCACTGACGGATTGTCTACGAGTTTGTGACTTATGTTGACATTGAAACGGATTAAGTGGTGATCGCAACCGTTAATTTTTTCACCAACTTCACAGTCGCGAATGAGGTCGGGTTAGCTTACTAATACCAGATCCAGCAGATTGTTTTCTCTTGTTGGTTGAGTTACAACTTGAGTGAGGAACGAATCCTCCACCATTTCTATAAGCCTGTTACCCTCTTGATCTCCAGTCAATTGTCCCCAGTCAATGTTAGGGCAATTAAAGTCCCCAATTATTATTGCTTGTTTACTTTGTGTTAAAGAGTGAAGCTCTTCGTACAGGGCAGTGTCATCGGCTGCTTGTTGTTTTGGAGGCCTGTATACGATCGCAAGTGTTAGTTTCTTATTATTCGCAGTTATTTCCACATAGACGGATTCGTAATTCTGCATCCTGTTTGTCTATTTTATGGCAGGAGCGTACTTTTACGTAGCAAATTACCTCCTCCTTTCTTGTGCATTCGATTTTTTGGAAGCTTTCGTACCCGGAAATGACAGTTCAGATACTAGATGTGCAGAGTTGGCCCAAGTCTCTGTGATGGCTACCACATCTGGTTTCTCAGTTGCAATATACGCCTAATTTCGTCCTTTTGGGTAATAGACTGCGTGCATTTGTGTACAAAATGGAAATGTGACTACTGGTTTGGCCGCGTTGAGTTGAATGAGTTCGCTTGTCGGAGGCGTCGTTGGTTACAGTTTCTTGCAAGCCGCATCGACGCTACGGTTCGGTTGATCAAGGGGTTTTGCCTTGCCCTCGCCTCCAGTTTTTTGAATAGCTGAGAAGCTTTCAACTGCATCGTTCAGGAGCCTTCCTAGCCGCGCCGAACCAACCTCGTTCAAGTGGAGTCCGTCCTCCCAAAACAAATCTGGGCGCTGGTTGAAGTGATGCCATGCGTTCGTGAACCCTACGCCTTCATCGTTACATAACAGCTTTAGACTAGTGTTGACGCCGTAC
Organism: Eriocheir sinensis; assembly: GCF_024679095.1. Classification (NCBI taxonomy): domain Eukaryota; kingdom Metazoa; phylum Arthropoda; class Malacostraca; order Decapoda; family Varunidae; genus Eriocheir; species Eriocheir sinensis. The sequence continues at coordinate 3,902,499 of NC_066538.1, forward strand.
GCTTTACTGTTGTTGTATCCGGCGAACGTATTGACTCTCGGTAGAATTCCAGAGACGATGATGTGAGGGGACTTGGTCTTGTATTTCCGAATGACTTGACGGTATTTTGCTAACAGGTCCTGAATTTGAGTTGACTGAAGGTCGTTGGTTCCCGCATGGATCAGATACACTGTGTCGTCCTTCGCATTTACTGAAACTGCATCGACAGCTGATTCAATATCGTCCAGTTTGGCTCCGGGGATACAGAAACGCTGCCGTGTCAACGTATTCCGACCACAAAACTCCGTAAGTTGGCCTCTCACCACACTGTCTCCAACTAAATTGACTCTAGTAGTTAGTTTGCCCATACCAGGAAAAACAGCGTCTGGTTCTTTCAAGTGACATCTTGTAGAATGGTCTTGTGATTTGTTCTGGAAGGTCGCGAGGTACAAGAGGGAGCGCGGCTAAGGTGGGTTTGGAAGTGGTGGTGGTGTTAGTAGGGTGGCTGGGAAAGGGTGGAGGGTGAGGTGTGGATGGAGGAGATGTGGTATCAGAAGTGGAGGAGGAGGCGGAGGTTGAGTTCGTGTTGGAGGTGGAAGTGGAGGATGGAGGGTGATGAGGATAGGGGAGGAGTCAAGGGTGTTGGAGGGAGAGGAAGGAGAGCGGGAGAAAGGGAGTGGTACTGTGGATGGAGGTGGATGGGGTAGGAAGGAGGTGGATGGAGTAGAAGGAATGGTAAGGGGTGGCGGGATCAGGCGTTGCAGAGGAGTGGGGTGGTTGAGGCGAGGCAGAGGAGATCGTGTTGGAGGTGGAAGGGGAAGATGGAGTGGTGATGAGGATAGGGGAGGAGTCAAGGGTGGTGGAGGGAGAAGAGGGAGTGGGAGTGGATGAGGTAGCAAGGGAGGTGGAGTGGGCGGAAGGACTATTAAGGATGGAGGCGGGTTCAGGCGAGGCAGAGGAGGAGGAGGAGGTATGTAGTTGGGTCAGAACGTCAGAATATGAGTTTGAGGAGGAGGAAGCTGGAGTAGGAAGGGCGGGGAAAGAAGAAGAAGAAGAAGAAGAATGAGGGGTAGGGAGTTGAGGGAAGGCCATCATGGTGTCCCAGATCAACGCATTGGAGCGTTGTAGTTCCTCGTTGGTTGTTTGTAGTGCCTGAATACGTAAGTCTAAGACACAGTACCTACACATCGAGTCGCTGGCTTGGTAATGAATCGCAGCATATTTCTTTGAACAATTACAGCAATTGAGATAGTTGGACGGCATGATTACTTTTTTTTAATTTTATTTACTGTTGCAAGACGATATAATTGTGTGCTTTATAGTTAAGATGAATTTTGTATCCGCGTGGACTAAGGTCAACACCTGGAGGGAGGCGGCTTTAAATCGGTCGAGTCACGCGGAGAGTTTGAGGTGTGGCGTCTATGAGGGCCTGCACGTGTTTTCTCCGATTAAAATTCTCTGGGGATTAAACTTTTCCTCCTTTTCCAAACAGGTGTGCGGGTATACTGGTCAAGCTTTGTACGTCTACGTTAGTGACAGATTTTCTACGTTAGTTAGACACAAGAAGCTCACTGTCTTTCACTGTGCTGTGTTAGGTCGTGCAGTTGTAATCCTACTGAGGAAAGACAGGAAACACAAAAAGTCGATATATAACTTAACCGCTCAGCTCAGCAGGGAAGTCCTCTCACTGTAAGGTAATCCTCGCAACACTTCAAACACTAGATAGACGCGTCACAGCACTGAGTTAGACGTTAATTAATTAAGTTGAGTGGTGCTAAATCAGAAAAGTAAACAAGCACAGTTAGTCGTTCGATTTCTGAGAAGGCGTACGGGCCTATTTAAGTAACGGTTAATTAAAAACGTGGATGAACGGATTTCAAAAGTTGTGACGTTAAAATGTAACACGGAGTCGATTCACACAAAATAACAAGTGTCGTTTCACCAGACGAGAAAAGCAAGGTTAAGGTTTGATGCCGCAGCAGCAGCAAGGTCAACGTCTGTCCCTTTGAGGAGGTCAGGCGAGACTGAGGAGGTCAGGCGAGACTGAGGAGGTCAGGAGGGAAGGAGGGAGTTAAGAAATGAGGGAAGGTAGAGGGGAGAGAGGGAAGACAGGAGGGTGGGAAGACAGGAGGGTGGGAAGAAAGGAGGGAGGGAAGAAAGGAGGGAGAGTAGAAGGGAGGGAGGGAAGAATTAAGGGAGGGAGGGAAGAAGGGAGGGAGGGAGAAAGAGAGAGAGGGAGATGAGGTAGAGTAAAGATGGAAATAGGAGAAAGAATTAAGAAGTGTGGGAGAGAGAGAGAGAGAGAGAGAGAGAGAGAGAGAGAGAGAGAGAGAGAGAGAGAGAGAGAGAGAGAGAGAGAGAGAGAGAGAGAGAGAGAGAGAGAGAGAGAGAGAGAGAGAGAGAGAGAGAGAGAGAGAGAGAGAGAGAGAGAGAGAGAGAGAGAGAGAGAGAGAGAGAGAGAGAGAGAGAGAGAGAGAGAGAGAGAGAGAGAGAGAGAGAGAGAGAGAGAGAGAGAGAGAGAGAGAGAGAGAGAGAGAGAGAGAGAGAGAGAGAGAGATGATGAGGGAAGGATAGGGAAGACGGGTTAAGGTAGATAGGGTGGAAGGGAGAAAGGGAAAAAAAGGGAGAGAGATGATGTAAAGTATGCAAAGATTGGAATAGGAGAGAAATAAGAGATTGAGGGAGGCGGTGGTTGAGTGGTTACCGTGCGGGCGAGGCATCCAAAAAGACACAGGTTCGCATCCCGCCCGCCGCTACAAACAAACTGACAATTTTTCAGTCACCGCAGAGTGGCCTAAGACTACCCACATACTGCCCCGAAGACCACCTATCAACCAGGAGTCTAGATTCTTTCATACATAAAAGCTAATCAAACCTGAATTCCGGGGTGCAGCATGAGTCAAGCGAGATGGCGCCACTATAAACACCTGCCCGCGCCACAACGAGCTGGGACCGACCACCAGGACCCACCAAGACAGCACGCCGGCGCCATTCGGAAAAACATTAAAGAAAAATTGGGGAGGAATAGGTAGAGATGCAGACTACGGGAAAAAGGGAGAGGGAGAAAGGGAGGGAGGAAGAGAAGGAAAGAGATAGAGGAATTACATGCAATCCCCCCCCCCCCCCCCTCCCACACACACACACCCTGCAAAAGAGAAAATAATGTTACGTGCAGAATAGTATTAAGTATCCCAGATGGTGTCCACATACTAAGGAAAAACTTATTACGTGCTCTTGGGGGGAAAATGACGGCGTTAAATATCTCTTAATAATGGGAGGACACTGTTGATGAGGGAGGGAGGAAGGGAGAGAAGGGAGGGAGGGAGGGAAACTGAGATGATGAGAGGGAGATGTTCATTAGGGAAGAGATGATGATGATGAGGAGGAGGAGGAAGTGGATATGCGAGAGAGAGAGAGAGAGAGAGAGAGAGAGAGAGAGAGAGAGAGAGAGAGAGAGAGAGAGAGAGAGAGAGAGAGAGAGAGAGAGTAAAGAGGAGAAAAACAAAATAAAGAAGAGAAACAAAAGGAGAGAAAGGAAGAAAGAGAAAATTAATGCATGAATGTCGAAAGAGCAATAAAGAAAGAAGGAAGAACATAAGGAAAACAATGTAGAAGAAGAAGAAGAAGAAGAAGAAAAAAAAAAGTAGAAGTAGTAGTAGTAGTAGTAGAAAGAGAAGAAGAAGAAAAAGAAGAAGAAGAAGAAGAGAAAAGAATGAAAAACGCAGCTTGAAGTAAAGAGGAAAACAAAAATCGGAAAAAAAAGAAAATACGAGAAAGCAAAAACAGAAAAAAATACTACAAAAAAATAGATAGAAAGATAGATAAAAAAAAGGGAGAAAAGGGAACAGAAAAGGGAGAAAAAAAGTGATACAGAAAAAAAAGAGAAAAGGGACAAAAAATTTAAGAGGCTTTCCCGGGACCATTTCGCCGATAGGGATTAAAACAACTTACAAAAAACAGACAGACGGAGAGACAGACAGATGCCGTATTCGATAACATGATGAACGGCGACAGAGGGACGAAATAGTATGAACAAGGACAACACGCACGGATAGGATGAACAAGAACAATATAGAGACAGGATGAACAACGACGACACACACGAATAGGATGAACAAGAACAATATAGAGACAGGATGAACAACGACAACACACACGAATAGGATGAACAACGATTTTATATGAATAGGATGAACAGCGACAATATTTGAATAGGATAAGCAACGATAATACATGAATAGGATGAACAACGATAGCACACACGGATAGGATGAACAACGCCAACACACACTAACAGGATGAACAACGCCAACACACGAACAGGATGAACAACGCCAACACACACTAACAGGATGAACAACGCCAACACACACTAACAGGATGAACAACGCCAACACACACTAATAGGATGAACAACGCCAACACACACTAACAGGATGAACAACGCCAACACACACTAACAGGATGAACAACGCCAACACACACTAACAGGATGAACAACGCCAACACACACTAACAGGATGAACAACGCCAACACACACTAACAGGATGAACAACGCCAACACACACTAACAGGATGAACAACGCCAACACACTCTAACAGGATGAACAACGCCAACACACACTAACAGGATGAACAACGCCAACACACTCTAACAGGATGAACAACGCCAACACACACTAACAGGATGAACAACGCCAACACACTCTAACAGGATGAACAACGCCAACACACACTATTAGGATGAACAACGCCAACACACTCGAACAGGATGAACAACGCCAACACACTCTAACAGGATGAACAACGCCAACACACACTAACAGGATGAACAACGCCAACACACTCTAACAGGATGAACAACGCCAACACACACTAACAGGATGAACAACGCCAACACACTCTAACAGGATGAACAACGCCAACACACTCTAACAGGATGAACAACGCCAACACACACTAACAGGATGAACAACGCCAACACACACTAACAGGATGAACAACGCCAACACACACATATAGGATGAACAACGCCAACACACACTAACAGGATGAACAACGCCAACACACACATATAGGATGAACAACGCCCAAATACACAAAAAACCTATATAGAATGAACAACACCATAGAGGGAAGAAATATAGGATGAACTACGACTATATACACAGATAGGATGAACGAGAACAACAACGTAAACAGGATGAACAAGGAACAAGGGCAGGATAGGATAGACAAGAACAAGATAAGGTGAACGATAACAAGAAAAAAGCAAGGAAATAAACAAGAAAGAAAAACAAAGATAGAAAGAGAAATGAAGGAAAAGTCGCAATATGAAAGAAAGGAAGAAAGAAAAAGAAGAGAAAAGAAAGAAAAAGAAAAAAGAGAAAGTAACAGAATAAACAACACCAAAACAGTAAGATAAGAAGAACAAAAACAACAACAAACAATAACAACAACAAGAACAGAACAAGACCGCGCAATTAAATGGGGTATGAAACGCCAATTTGTACGCCATATATCACCCCTTATCGAGAGAGAGAGAGAGAGAGAGAGAGAGAGAGAGAGAGAGAGAGAGAGAGAGAGAGAGAGAGAGAGAGATTGTGGGAAACTTCCAAATCTCTGCTGGTGACATTAGGAGGAGGAGGAGGAGGAGGAGGAGGAGGAGGGGAGGAGGAGGAGGGGAGGAGGAGGAGGAGGAGGGGAGGAGAGGGATGATAAGGTGAGAATGACAAATGTGAAGGGAAATAGAACAGATCTGAGGGGTGATGGGGAGAAGGAAGAGGAAGGGGAGGGGAGGGGAGGGGAGGGGAGAGAAGGGGAGGGGAGGAAAATGGGGAAGTAGAAAATAATATGAAGGGAAATGAAGGGAAACGGGGCGTGAGAAAAGGGAAATAAGGGCAAAGGATGGGAAGAGAGAGAGAGAGAGAGAGAGAGAGAGAGAGAGAGAGAGAGAGAGAGAGAGAGAGAGAGAGAGAGAGAGAGAGAGAGAGAGAGAGAGAGAGAGAGAGAGAGAGAGAGAGAGAGAGAGAGAGAGAGAGAGTAAAGAGAGGGGATAAATACGTGTCTGGAAGAGGGGAAAGGGAGAGAAAGGGGAAAGAAAGGGAAGTAAAGAGATGGGAGGAGATGGATAAAAGAGGGAAGAAGAGAGGGGAAAATAATAATGGGAAGAGAGGGGAGGGAAAATGAGAGGGGAAAGAGAGGGAAACTGAGAAGAGAAAGTAAGACAATGGAAAAAAAGAGGGGAAAAGGGGAAAAAAAGAGGAAAAGTGAGGGGAGGAGTGAGGGAAAGAGGGGAGAAGAGAGGGAAGGAAGAGGGGAAGAAAGGGAAGTGAGGAGAGGAAAGAGGGAAAGAGGGGAAAAGAGAGGGGAGGAAGAGGAAATAAGGAAAGAAAAGAGGGAAAGAGGGGAGAAGAGAGGGGAGGAAGAGGGGAAGAAAGGGGAAGTGAGAAGAGAAGAGGGGGAAAGAAGGGAGGAATGAGAGACGAAGTGAGGGGAGAAGAGAGGGGAGAGAAAGAGGAAGAACGAGGAAAAGAGAGGAAGAGGAGAAGAGGGAAGGAGAGGAAGAGGAGAGAGGGGAAGAGGAAGAGAAGAGGGGAGAAAGAGGAGGAACGAGAATAAGAGGGGAAGAGAAGAGGGAAGGAGAGGAAGAGGAGAGAGGGGATGAGAAGGCGTGAGAGTAAGAGGGAAGGAGGGGAGGAGGGGAGGAGGGGAAGTGAGGGGAGAGAGAGAGCAAGCATCAAACAGTTATTAGAGATCAGAGGGGAAGCAATAGGGATTAGCGTCTCCCTCAGCTGTAACAGACTCCCCTCACCCCCTCCCCTCACCTCCCGTTCCTTCAACCTCTCTCTCTCTCTCTCTCTCTCTCTCTCTCTCCTATTCTTCACCCTCCTTTTAACATCATCCTTTCCCCTTCCTTTTTTTTCTGTTCTAAGTTTCCCCTCATTTCATCACTCCTTCCTCCTCCTTCTTCCTCTTCCTCTCGCTTCCCCTTCCCTCTTCCTTTCCCTCCCCTTTTTCCCTCCTCCATCCTCATCTTTCCTCTTTCTCTTCCCTTTCTGTCTCACTTTTTCTCATTTCCCTTTCCCTTCTTCACATCTTCCCCTCCTCCTCCTCCTCCTCCTCCTCCTCGTCCTCCTTTTAAATCTCATCTTTCCCTTTCTTTTCCTCTCTTCTGTTCACACTTTTCCTCCTTTCATTTCCCTTTTCATCCCTCATTTCCCCTCCTATTCCTTCCCTTTATTTCCTCTTTCCTCTTCTTTATCCTCATCTTTCCCTTTTCCTTTACTTCTCATTTATTCTTCACCCCCTTTATCATCAATTCTCCTTTCCACTCTCTTTCACCTCCCCTCTTATGTCCATCCTTCCCCTTCCCCTTCCTTTCCACCCTTCCTCCACCTCCCCTCACATTACCTCTCCTCCTCCTCCTCCACTCTCCCCTCTTCTC
>NC_066538.1:3914925-3944925 GCF_024679095.1 Eriocheir sinensis
TGCGTAGGCTGCCCGGACCACCCACAATACACACTGACTCACCGCCATACATTATACATACACGTAGCGAAGAAGAAGAAGAGGAAGAAGAAGAGGAGGAGGAGGAGGAGGAAGAGTCACACCCATTCTTCTTTTTTTCCTCTTTTCTCTTCTTTTTCTCTTCCTCTTCTCTTTCTTCCATAAATCAAAATCTGTCTTCCTCCTCTTGTGATAAAATTCAAACACTAACAATTAAACTATTTTGCTGCATCTTACATTCAATTTTCCCTTTACGTTCTTTCTTAATATCTACGAGCATGAATCAAGACACCGCTCCACCCGAAATTGACCTCTCTTTTGGCTACTCTGTACTTTTTGGGGAGCGGCAAGTAGCGGGCTTTTTTTTTTTTTTTTGTACTCCTTGTGTTCCCCTTGAGCCGTATCCTTTGATGTAAAAAAAAATGTGCTAATACTCCCATAATCTGATGAATAATATCACGTGTTGAAATATCTTGCTGAGGTTGACACTAAATAAATAAATAACATCCTTTTCCTCTCCCAAATCATTCATCATATCTCTGTTTTTATATTTGTGTTTATTGTGAAGGACTGCAATAGGAATAATAGCATGTAATATTTTGATGTTTTTTTGGTGTTCTGTTATCATACTGTACTATCCTACTATCATACTCTACTTTTTTTTTTTTACAACAAAAGGAGACAGCTCGGGCACAAAAAAAAAGGAAACAATAATAATAAAAAAGCCCGCTACTCGCTGCTCCTATAAAAAGAATCAAAAGAGGTGGCCGAAAGAGAGGTCAGTTTCAGGGGAGGCGGTGGCGGAGTGGTCAGCTGGCGGACGTGATGAGCCCTTGTAGCTAGTTTCGAATCCCACTGAAGAAGGCTGACAATTTACAACCATCGCGGAGTGGCTGAAGATTACCCACACGCTGCCCAGACCTTCAATCAACCCTAACTTTAGCGATTTCTTTCCTTCTTTCTTTTATTCGTCTCTTCTTTTTCCTTTCACCACTCTTCTTCATTCCTCTTTACCTCTTTCCTCTTTCTTCTCTCTTCTTTCCTCTATTTTTTTTACAACAAAGGAGACAGCTCAAGGGCACAAAAAAAGGAAACAGTAATAAAAAAAAGCCGAATGAGGGATCAATTTCGGGATCCCTTTCTTCTCCCCTTCCCTCCTTTTCCTTCTTCTCCTTCCACTTCTTTCATACATCACGGCAGCCACTATAAATTAAATTCGTCCGCTCCACTATCGGGCTGGGGCCATTCAAGAGACGCCCCCAAGAAAGCTTAACAGCGCTACAGACAGCACCTAAAATCTATAGACCGCCAGGGCATACTCTTGATATCGACCACGCGTTAGGTGAATTACTATTAGAAACAAGTAGCAGTTGCGAGGCAGTAATTGTGGGGGACTTTAACTTGCCAGAGAAAAGATGGGGCGAACCGTATTAACTATTCTCTCCTATTCCACACGCGTTTCTCAGTGGTAATATTCGCCATCTATTCCCCGCGCCTACCATTCCCGGTCTCGGCTGCTCTCGTTCACAGGTGTTTAGCATGCGGCGGCGGCCCTCACGCAGGTGGTCTGGCCGGGGGGGCGTGGGTGTGGCCGACGCCGCCGCCACCCTCAGCGCTGTGGCGGAGGCTGGCTGACTGACTGGCTGACTGGCTGGGCGACTGGCTGGTTGAATGGATGCCTGGGAGATTGACTGGCTGGATGGATGACTGAATGACTGACTGACTGGATGATTGACTGAATGATTAAATAAATGAAGGAAGGAAGGAAGGAATGGCTTTGTAATCAACTGACTGACTGACTGACTGAATTAATGAATGGATGGATGCGTGACTGGATGACTGACTGACTGACTGGATGACTGACTGACTGACTGACTGACTAACTAACTGACTGACTGACTGACCTACTGGCTGATTGACTGAACGAATGAATAAATAAAGGAAGGAAGGATGGAAGGAATGGCTTTGTGCTCGACTGACTAACTGACTGACTTACTGACTGAATAACAGACTGACTTACTGACTGACTTACTGACTGAATGAATGGATGGATGCGTGACTGGATGACTGACTGGATGACTGACTGACTGACTGATTGACTGACTGATTGACTGACTGACTGACTGACTGGGTGACTGACTGACTTACTGACTGACTGACTGACTGACTGACTGACTGACTGACTCTCTCTCTCTCTCTCTCTCTCTCTCTCTCTCTCTCATAATCCCTCGAAGTTCTGTAAAGTTTTCTCTCATAATACTCGGCATCTATCCTGAATACGTCTTGAGCTTGCTAAGAGAGAAAGGATATGTAGTGGCACGCTCTCTCTCTCTCTCTCTCTCTCTCTCTCTCTGACTATGTTGTTACTTTCCTCTTACCGCCATCTTCTTCCTCTCTCACTCAATCTCCTCCTCCTCCTCCTCCTCCTCTTCCCTCTTCATCCTCTTCTTCCTTTTCCCACAAATATCATCAGATTGGGGTGAATTTCGAGTGAGAGGAAGACCTCCAACTGCCTCCTCCTCCTCCTCCTCCTCCTCTTCCTTTTCCTCCTCCTCCTCCTCCTCCTCCTCTTCCTCTTCCTCCTCCTCCTTTTCCACAAATTATGATCTAGCCATCTCTCTCTCTTTCATCTCCTACTCTTCTTCTTCATCTTTTTTTTCCTTCTTGGCGCTTTCTTCTCTCTCTCTCTCTTTATGGGAGAGAGAGAGAGAGAGAGAGAGAGAGAGAGAGAGAGAGAGAGAGAGAGAGAGAGAGAGAGAGAGAGAGAGAGAGAGAGAGAGAGAGAGAGAGAGAGAGAGATAAACAAACAAACAAACACACACACACACACACACACACACACACACACACACACACACACACACACACACACACACACACACACACACGTAAATAATAAATAATAAAAAATAAAGAACAAAAATAAAATCACAGTAGAAACAAAAAAAAACATAAAACTTGAGAAAAAAAAACGAGAAGAGATGAGGCAAAAACATGCCGGAAGAGTAAAGAAGAAGAGGAGGAGGAGGAAGAGGAGGAAGAGGAGGAAGAGGAGGAGGAGGAGGAGAGATGTCGACGTGAATGGAGGATGAAACCTGTCAGTGAATAAGGAGATGTGTACTTTGGAGGAGGAAGAGGAGAAGGAGGAGGAGGAGGAGGAGGAGGAGGAGGAGGAGGGCGGGAAAGATGAAGAGGACGAAGAGGACGAGAAAGACGAAGGAGGAGAAAAAAAAGTAGAAAATGGAAGAAAACAAAAATTGAACAAAAGATATTAGACAAAAGAGAAAGAATGAAAGATAGAAAGAATGAAAAGTGAGAAAAGGGAAGAAGGAAAAAAAGAGGACAAGAAATAAAGAAAGAAGAAGGAAAAAAAATTGTAGTAAGGGAAGAAAAAGGTGAAAAAGAGGAATAAAAGGAGGAGGAGGAGGAGGAGGAGGAGGAGGACAATGTTTGCAAATAAGGAAACGAAAAAAAAAGACATTCAAAGCGTAAGAAATAAAATAATAATAAAAATAAAATAAAAAAGGCAAATAATAAATAAGAAGTAACGGAGAGAGAGAGAGAGAGAGAGAGAGAGAGAGAGAGAGAGAGAGAGAGAGAGAGAGAGAGAGAGAGAGAGAGAGAGAGAGAGAGAGAGAGTACATATACCCTGGGCGTTACCGAAAACAACCCACCCACACCCTCTCTCTCCCTCCCTCTCTCCCTTCCTCTCTCTCTCTCCCTCCCTCCCTCCCTCTCTCTTCCTTCATGGGGGCAGCGAAGGTTGACTTATGACTCTCAATACCCCAACATTTGCTTCAAGGAGGAGGAGGAGGAGGAGGAGGAAGGGGAGGAAAGGGGAAGGGAAGGGGTTAAAGAGGAAAGGGAACCGTCTATTATCGCCCATCGCTCATATCTTTCCCTTCACCGCCTAGCTTAGGGAAAGGAAGGGAAGGGAAGGGAAGGGAGGGGATGGAGTGGCGAGAAAAGGGATGGGAAGGCAAGGGAAAGGAGGGGAGGGGATGGGATGGGAAGGAAAGGGAAGGAAGGAGAAAGGAAGGGATGGAAAGGGAAGGGAAGGGAAGGGAAAGGAAGTGAAGGGAAGGCAAGATAAGGGAAGGGGAGGGGAGGAAAGGGAAGGGAAAGGAAAGGGAGGTGAGGAAAGGGATGGGAATGCAAAGGAAGAGATAGATAGGGATGGGATGGGATAGGATGGGAAGGCAAGAGAAGGGAAGGGAGGGGAAGGGAAGGAAAAGGAAGATAAGAGAGAATACAGAGGGGAATGAAGGAAGGAAAAGAAGGAGAAAAGGGAGAGTAAGAGAAGGGGGAAAGAGGAACTGGAGAAGAGAGAGAAAGGAAAGGAAGAAATGATAGGAAAAATGAGAAAAAAAAGAAGAGAGAAAGAAGAAATCCGACAAAAAAGAGGGAGAGAAAAGGGAGACAAGAAAGAAGAGGAAAGAAAGTGAGACAAAGGGAGATAAAAAAAAGGGAGAGGATGAGGAGTAAAAGATAAAAAAAAAAGAGAAAAAGGGAGATAAGAAGAGAGGTAAAGAAGGTGAAGAAGAGGGAGAAGAGGGAGAAGAAGGAGGAAAGGAAGAGTGAGAGAAGAAGGGTGATAAAGAGGAAGGGGAAAAAAGGGAGGAAGAAGGGAAAGGGAAAAAAAAGGGAGGGTTTTTGCAAAGTAGGAAATAGGTATAGGAAGAAGGGAGAGGGAGAGGAAGGAAGAGAGAGGAAGGGAGAGGAAGGGAGAGAAAATTAGAGGGAGGGAGGGAGGGAGCGGGAGAGAGAGAGGGAGGGAGGGAGGGAGAGTGTTTGTTTTTATAATGTTACGGTTTGTTGGTGTGAGAGAGAGAGAGAGAGAGAGAGAGAGAGAGAGAGAGAGAGAGAGAGAGAGAGAGAGAGAGAGAGAGAGAGAGAGAGAGAGAGAGACCACACCTGAGGATCTTTACCTTTGCCTCCACGCTAGCACGAAAACTCCTCCTCCTCCTCCTCCTCCTCCTCCTCCTCCTCCTCTTAAACTTACTTCTTCTCCTACATTTCCTTCGCCTCTTCCTACGCTTCTCACTTCCTCATTTTCCTCCTCCTCCTTCTCCTCCTCCTCCTCCTCTTGCTTCTCTTAAACGATGGTCTTCCTCCTCCACCTTCTCATCCTCTTCTTCCATTCCTCCTCCTCCTCCTCCTCTTTCTCTTCCGTTTCCTTCTTCTCCACTTCCTTCTAAACCTTCTCCTCCTATTTTTCTTAACCGATGGCCTCCTCCTCCTCCTCCTCCTCCTCCTCTTCCTCATCCTCCTCCTCCTCCTCGACCCCTTTCAAGTTGAGCGGCCCACAAAGCAGCAAGGGGGCGTACACACACACACACACACACACACACACACACACAGACACACACACACACACACACGAAGGGCAAAGGTCACGCAGAGAATCAAAAGAAAGAAAAAAAGCAATTAATAAAACACACTCATTTGAAGGTAAAAAAAAACACTAATAAATAAAATAAAACAAAGTGAAATGAAACAGACAAACAAACAAACAAACAAGAACCAAATAAAAGGGGTTCTATTCTCTCCCCACCTCCCCCCTCTCCCCCCTCCCCACCCCCCTACTACCCCCTTCCATCCCCCCCCCCCCCCCGTTTCCTCCCTTCCCTCTCCCCCTCTTCATTATCCTCCCCCTTACTTACCCTACCTTACCCTTAGCTTCCCATGTTTCCCTCCACCCCTATCCACCCCACCACTAACCCCCTTCCACCCCCTAATGCCCCCCTCTAACCCCCCTCTAACTCACCACCCCTTTCTTCTTGCTCTCCCCCCCTGCTCCCTCTCTCCCCCCTCCTCCCCCTCCTCCGTCCCTCTCCCCAATTCCATCATCGCCCCCCTTCCTCCCTTCCCCCCTCCTGTTACCCCCTCCCTTCCCTTCCTCACCCCCCTAAGGATAAAAAAAACCTCCCTATTCCCTCTTCCCCCACCTCAATCCCCCTAACTCAACCAACAAGAGAAAACAATCTGCTGGATCTGGTATTAGTAAGCGACCCCGACCTCATTCGCGACTGTACAGTTGGTGAGAAACTTAATGGGTGCGATCACCACTTAATCCGTTTTAATATCAACATATGTCACAAACTCGTAGATAATCCATCAGTGATACCAGATTACAAAAAGGAAATTTCAACTTAGCCTGCACTGCTTCCCTACGACCTGGGACAAACTTGGCATCACCGACAATACAATCGACAACGCGTGGAACGTCTTCAAAGATAAGCTGTTGCAAGTAGAGAAGGCGAAATCCAGGCGAGTAAATGGGGCCGTAGATCCACCGTGGATGACCAGAGAAATAAAAAGGCAGTAAACCCAAAAAAGGAATTATAATTTGATGAAAGAGAATGCTACGGCCGAAGCCAGCACACAGTACCACAACAGCCTCAGAGCTTGTCGCAGCCTTTATTCGCGAGAAAACGCAACTATGAAAAGCAAATAGCGCGAAATCAAAACTAACTCCAAGAAATTCTTCACGTACATAAGATCGAAAAGAAAGTAAAATCCAATATTGGTCCCCTGACAGATGAGACTGGAGCGGTAACTTAGGACAGTACACAGATGGCCAGAATCCTCAACAGTAACTTCGCATCCGTATTCACAGTCGAGGACATCGAAACCATTCCTGAGAGCCCTGCCCTGCCGAGTGAGATCACGCCGCTGGAAATTGACTCAATATGCGACCAAGAAGTAAAAAGAACTTGGACAAACTCGACACGAACAAGTCAACGGGACCCGACAGTTTGTCCTGTTATTAAAAGAGCTTAAACAACAAATACTTCAACCACTCACTACCATATTCAACCGGTCGTTCAACTAAACAAGGTCCCGGAAGACTGGAAGATGGCGAACGTAACACTGATTTTCAAAAAGGAGACAAAAGCGTTGCATTAAACTACAGGCCCATAAGTTTGACATCAGTGGCAGGAAAAATACTGAAAAGATTATTAGAGATAAACTTGTTAAGTTTCTAGAAAACAATATAATCTCCGACACCCAGCATGGCTTCAGAAACAAGCGCTCCTGCCTAACGAATTTATTAGACTTCTTCCAAGGTATATATAAGAACTGGGATGCCCACATCCCCAGTGATGCTATATACCTGACTTTCAGAAAGCCTTCGACAAGGTACCGCACGAGCGACTCCTTAAGAAACTGCAGCATCGGAGCCAATCTGATCGCGTGGATAAGAGATTGGCTCACCGACAGAAAACAACGAGTACTACTCAACGGACAGCCTTCCGATTGGCTACCAGTCACTAGTGGAGTGCCTCAAGGGTCAGTGCTGGGACCCATCCTCTTTATCATATATATCAATGACCTAGAATCAGGACTGAAATCCACAATATCGAAATTTGCAGATGACACCAAGGTGGGTGGAGATGCCTCACAAAGACCGACTGCGAAATCATTCAGAAAGACCTCAATCACATTATCGAATGGTCGGAAAATGGCAAATGTCTTTAATGTTGACAAATGCAAAGTCATGCACATTGGGTCCCAAAATAGTAACCACACATACATCATGAATGGGAGACCTCTGCAAGCGATGCAGGAGGAAAAGGATCTTGGAGTCACTATCAGCAGTGACCTGAAACATGCGAATCACTGTAAAAAAGCATACAACAAGGCCAACATTATGCTCGGGTTCATAGCGAGGAACTTCGAGTGTAAAACACCAGACGTGATGCTATCCTTGTATAATTCCATGGTAAGACCGCACCTCGAGTATGCAGTGCAGTTCTGGTCTCCCAATTACAGAAAGGACATTGCTTTTCTGGAAAGGATTCAACGACGCGCCACAAAGATGATTCCAACCTTCAGGGCTCAACCGTACGAGGAACGACTCAAGCGACTCAATCTCTTTACATTGGAGAAAAGACGCCTACGAGGGGATATGATTCAAATCTTCAAGTATCTAAAAAAGTTCAATAACGTCGATTACTCCAAATTCTTTGAACTGCAAACCAACTCAAGAACTAGAAATAACGGTTTACCCATTCAGTCGAGTCGATGTAACACAGACATTGGAAGGAGTTTCTTTTCAAACCGAGTCATCCGCCACTGGAGCAATCTTCCCTCAGAAGTAGTAAATGCGAATACCATCGACTCCTTCAAATATAGAATTGACCGTCATTTCGCTGCGTCAGGAGTAAACTGAATAACGAGGGGCTTCCATCTGCTCCTCAATATCGAGGTGCTTTCATCTGCTCACCAAGCCCCAAGTGGCGGTCGAGCAGATTAAATCACCCAAGCGGGCCAATAGGCTTTCTGTTGCCTGCATTTCCATGTTTCCATGTTTCTACCCCCTCCCTCCTCTCCCTCCTCCGTCCCCCTTTCCCCCTTCCCCACCCAGCTTCCAATCCTTTCTGCCCCCCTCCTCCCCCTCCCCCCTCCCCCCCCCGCCGCGCTAAGCTCCGTAACAACACACACACCAACACGACACGCTGCGAAGCTCACCTCACCTCTCATTAACCTGTGTATATACCTCCGCCTTACCTGTGATGGGGGAGTTGGGGGAATGGGGGGAGGGGGGGAGGGGGAAGAGTGTTGTTGTTGTTGTTGTTGTTGTTGTTGTTGTTGTTGTTAATTTAATGTTCGTGTTTCATTTCAATATTGTAAGTTTTGTATTCCTTCTTTTTTTCCTTCTTACTTTTCTTCTAATTCTCCTTTTTCTACTTTTCCTAATTAAATTTCTTTTGCTTTTCTTTTCATTTTCTTCTTTCTTTTTCTTCTTTTTCTTCTTTTCATTTTAATTTTCTTTCTTTTATTTTCCTCTTCATTTTTCTTTGTCTTTTCTACTTCTTCTTCAACTACAACTATTACTACTACTACGTCTACTACTACTACTACTACTACTACTACTACTACTACCACTATCACTACTACTACTACTACTACTACTACTACTACTACTACTACTACTTCTACTACTACTACTACTATTTGCGTCTCTGCACCTAACATACACACAAAAGAAGTACCATATGTTTATTTTTTTGTCGAGATCGTATATTGCAGAACTTAAGTCAGGGTCAAGACCGCTGGAGGAGGAGGAGGAGGAGGGGGGGGGGTAGTTGTTAGTAAGCATTCACCTGATGGTCGAGCCTTTCATCTTAAATTCTTACCTGCCCACTTTTATTCCCCTTCCTCCTCCCCCTCTTCCCCTTCCCTCTCCTCCTCTTCCCCCTCCCATTATTCCCCTCACCTCCTTCCCTCCAATCCCTCCTCCCCTTTCCTCCTCCTTTATCTATGCAAAATCTCTCCACTCCGATGCTATACCCATTTCCCTTCACTCCCCTTCCCTTCCCTTTCTTTTTCTTATCTTTCCTTACCCTTCCTTCCCTTCCCTTACCTTCCCTTACATTTCTTTACCTTCCCTTACCATTCCGTTCCTTCCTTTCCCATCCGTTCCTTCCCCTTCCCTCACCTTACCTAACCTTCCCTTACATTTCCTTTCCTTTCCTTTCGTTACCTTCCTTTACTTTACCTCCCCTTCACTCCCCTTCCCTCCCCTTTCCTTCCCACCACTTCAGACATTTCCCTTTCAATCCGTGTATGCGTTTTCCTCTTCCTCATCCTCTTCCTCACTTTCCTCTCATCTTCAACTTCTTCCTCACTGCATGTTCGAGGAAGAGGAAGAGTTGGAGGAGGAGGAGGAGGAGGAGGAGAAGAAGGAGGAGGAGGAGGGATGCAATAGAAGTAGTGGTAGCTATGTAGTAAAGAGAGAGAGAGAGAGAGAGAGAGAGAGAGAGAGAGAGAGAGAGAGAGAGAGAGAGAGAGAGAGAGAGAGAGAGAGAGAGAGAGAGAGAGAGAGAGAGAGAGAGAGAGAGATATACATACATAACTTTTAATAGCGAAGGCGAAAGACACGTTTATAGGCTTCGTCTGATGCATATGTGATAAGGAAAGACAGTCATCAAAATAATTCAGGTGTGTGTGCGTGTGTGTGTGTGTGTGTGTGTGTGTGTGTGTGTGTGTGTGTGTGTGTGTGTGTGAAGGGATGGGAAGATAAGGAAAGGTAAGGGAAAGGGCAAGGAAGGGGAGGTAAGGGAAGGGAAGATTAGGTGAGAGAAGAGAAGAGAAGAGAAGAGAAGACAAGAGAAGGGAAGGGAAAGGAAAGGAAGGGAAGAGAAGAGAAGAGACAGGAAGGGAAGGGAAAGGAATGGAAGGGAAAGGAAGGGAATGGAATGGAATGGAAGGGAAGGGAAGGGAAGGGAAGGGAAGGAAAAGGTCAGGGCAAGGAAGGGAAAGGAAGGGAAGGAAATGAAAGAGAAGAGGAGTGGAAAGAAGAGAAGAGAAGAGAAAAGGAAAGAAGAGAAGAGAAGAGAAGAGAAGAGAAAAGAAGAGAAGAAAAGGGAAGGGAAGGGAAGGGAAGGGAAGGGAAGGGAAAAGTCAGGGGAAGGAAGCGAAAGGAAGGGAAGGAAATGAAAGAGAAGAGAAGAGGAAAGAAGAGAAGAGAAGAGAAGAGGAAAGAAGAGAAGAGAAGAGAAGAGAAGAGAAGAGAAGAGAAGAAAAGGGAAGGGAAGGGAAGGGAAGGAAAGGGAAGGGAAGGGAAAGGAAAAGAAGAGAAGGGAAGGAAAAGGAAGGGAAGGGAAGGGATGGAAAGGAAAGGAAAGGAAAGGGAAGGGAAGGGAAGGGAAGGGAAGGGAAGGGAAGGGAAGGGAAGGGAAGGAAAGGAAAAGAAAGGAAAGGAAAGGGAAGGGAAGAGAAGGGAAGAGAAAGGAAGGGAAGGGAAGAGAAAAAGAAGGAAAGGAAAGGAAGTGTGTGTGTGTGTGTGTGTGTGTGTGTGTGTGTGTGTGTACCTGTCCCAGCGGGGGGCAATTACCTAACTACCTGTCCATCTCTCTCTCCCACGCCAGGTATCCGAGACTCGATCTTCGTTCATCTCTTAACAAAAAAATAAATGAATAATAAAAAGTAGATAAAGCAGATAAGTAAAAGTAGATAAGGAAACAAAAGTAAAGTAGCTAAGTAAACAGTAAAGTAGAAAAATAAAGTAAAGTAAAATAAATAAATAATGTAAAGTAGATAGGTCAGTAAAGTAGATAAGTATAGAAAAGTAGATAATAAAGAGCAAATAAACAACTAAAAATAAATGAGACAAGTTGAATCACGTTTCTATTTTTTTATTTATTGTTTTTTTTTATTTAAGGAAGTTTTTTTTCAAGTTCGTTTTTGGGTAATTTTAAGTAGTAGTAGTAGTAGTAGTAGTAGTAGTAGTAGTAGTAGTAATAATAAAGGTAGTAATGGTAGAATTAGTAGTAACAATAATGATAATAATAATAATAATAATAATAATAATAATAATAATAATAATAATAATAATAATAATAATAATAATAATAATAATAATAATAATAATAATAATAATAATAATAATAATAATAACAGGTTACACTAATTATTCTCCCTCTCCTCACTTTCCCTCCCTATCTCCCTTCCTTCCTTTATCCCTTGGGAAGAGTTCAGTTTACGAGGAAGGGAGGGAAGAAGGGAGAGGAGGGAGAGAAGGAGAGAGAGAGAGGAAACAAGGACTTAAGAGGGAGGGAGGGAGGGAGGAAGGGAGGATAAAGGTAAATGGGGAGAAGGATTTAGGGAGGAAGAAGGGAGGAAAAGATAAAGGGAGATTGATCACTGATTGACAGATTGCGTGAGTAAGGGAATGATTTAGTGAGTGAGTGAGTGAGTGACATTGCGTGAGTGAGTGAAAGAAATTGCGTGAGTGAAACAGATTGCGTGAGAGAGTGAGTGAGTGAGTGGGTGAGTGAGTGAGTGAGAGAGAGAGTGAGTGAGTGAGTGAGTGAGTGTGAATAAGTGAATTAGTTGAAAGGAGAAAAATATTGAGGGAAAAAGTAAAAAAAAAAAAAATACAGAAAAATGGAAAAAAATGGAAAGAAATAAAAGAAAAAAAGGCGATAAAGAGATAAGAAGGGAGATAAGGGAAGAAGGAAGAGGCGAATACATGAAGAAAACCAAGAAAAAAAGGGTAAGGAAAAAGGAATAAACGGAAGGAAAGTAGGAGATAAAGACAAAATGGGCGAAAGAAGAAAGAAATAAAGAGAGAGGGAGAGAAAGACAAATATATGAAACAAGAATAGAGAAAGGAAGGAATAAAGGGAGAAAAAAAAGAAGAGGATGGAAAACGATGAAAAGAGGAGAGGGAAGGAAAGATAGGAGAGAAGCAACAGAAGGAAATAAGAGAGAGAAAAAGAGGAAGAGGGAGAGGAAGGGAGAGAGAGGGAGAGGAAGGGAGAGAGAGGGAGAGGAAGGGAGAGAGAGAGAGAGAGAGAGAGAGAGAGAGAGAGAGAGAGAGAGAGAGAGAGAGAGAGAGAGAGAGAGAGAGAGAGAGAGAGAGAGAGAGAGAGAGAGAGAGAGAGAGTAAGGCTTCCTGACGGGTGACACTTCCTCTCTTCTCTTTCCCACACTCACTGACATCAAGGAGGAAGAGGAGGAGGAGGAGGAGGAGGAGGAGGAGGAGGAGGAGGAAGAAGAAGAAGAATCTAGACACAAGACTGAAGAAAACAATGAAAATATGAAGAGGAAAAAAATAAATAACCAAGAAAATGAATAGGAACAAAGACCAAAGGAGGAGGAGGAGGAAGAGCATGGGAGCGTATCAAATTATTACCTTCACGTATACGCCGGGCCGTACGCAAACACTATATTATTTTCGTACCCAGCGACTCACGTACGCACACACACACACACACACACACACACACACACACACACACACACACACACACACACACACACATATATAGATAGACTGCCTGATGGTTAAATATAGATAGATAAATAGATAGATAAAGAGATAGAGAGAGAGAGAGAGAGAGAGAGAGAGAGAGAGAGAGAGAGAGAGAGAGAGAGAGAGAGAGAGAGAGAGAGAGAATAATAATAATAATAATAATAATAATAATAATAATAATAATAATAATAATAATAATAATAATAATAATGACAAATCGCTTCGGTCCTAAAAATATCTCCCTCATTATGTTAATTTCGTCCCGACTCTGAGTAATATTGGCAATTCTATGACAGGGTAATTAGTAGTCTCTCTCTCTCTCTCTCTCTCTCTCTCTCTCTCATTTTCTCTTCTTCCCATTCATTCCTTTTCCTTCCCTTCTTTTTCTTTCCTCCTTTTCCTAATACTTTTCCTTCTCTCTTTTTCCTTCCCTCCTTTTCCTTCCCTTCTTTTCCATCTCTCCTTACATCCTCTTCCCTTCTCCCCTTTCACCTTCCTCTCTCTCTTAATTCTTTCCTTTATTCATTATATTCACTTTCCCTTTCACTACCTACCTATTTCCCTTTTACCTGTTCTGCGTCTCACCTTTCTCCTTTATTTCCACTTTTTTTTACCTTCTATTTTCTCCCTTTTTTATATATAACTTTTTTTCCTCTCTTAAATTCATTCTCCCTTACGCTCCCTACCTTATTTCCTTATCAAATATTCTACCTTTTTTTCGCCTTTTATTTATTCTCCCTATTAATATTCCCTTTCAATTCTCGCTCCCTTTTTTTCAGATATACTTTTTTTCTTCTTTACTAAATTCACTCACACTTTCACTACCTATCTCTTTCCCTGTCAATTGTTCTACACCTCTTTCATTTTTTCTCTTTATCCTTTCGTTCCACTTCTTTTTTTCTATTCTTTATCATTTTAATAAACAACTCTTCCTCTTATTTTCTTTTTCCTTTATATTACTTTCCCTCCTCACTTTCACTGCCTACCTCCTCTGCTATCACCTGTCATACCTCTCTCAGCCTTTCATATTCACCCCATTAACATCCTATTCAGTTCTCTCCTCCTTTTTTATATACACCCTTTTTTTACCTTTTCCATTTTTGCGTTTATCCTCAATTCACCTTCCATTCTACTCCCTCTTAATCCCCCTTTTATTCTTTATTACACTCACTCTCCCTTTCACTCACCCATCTCTTCCCTATCACCTGTTGTACGTACCCCTTCACACAGACCCTCTTCCCCCCCCCTCTCTCTCTCTCTCACCTGCGTACTCAATTAGCAAGCACAGGTGAGGGCAATTAAGAGAGCTTCAGCGGAGGACGTGTTGAAAGTCCGTCTGTCCGATCCATTCTCCGATCAACCGAGTCTTTAATCCGTTGTGAGATTCAATAAACGACCGCCTGACACACGCCCATTAGCCTCAAAAATGATGGGTTAATGGGTTTGCCTCCTGCCATGTTGAATTTGAAGAGAGTGAGAGAGGGGGAGGATAGGGAGAGAGGGAGAGAGGGAAGGAAGGAGGGAGGTATAGGGAGAGATAAAGGGGACAGAGAGAGAGAGAGAGAGAGAGAGAGAGAGAGAGAGAGAAGGGGGGAGGGGAGGGGAGGAATGGGATGTTATGTTGTGATATGGACTTGAATAAAAAAAAACAGTAGATTCCTTCTCTCTCTCTCTCTCTCTCTCTCTCTCTCTCTCTCTCTACCCTTCCGTTTCATCAGTGGAGAGATTGAAAGGAAATAAAGTTAAAAATGGGGAAAAAAACGGAAAATGTTGGAATTTGTGTTTTTTCGTCATACAAATTTTAAATATCACGTGAAATTTTCTGTTCCTTTTTTTCTTTTTTTCTTTTAAACTCATCATCATCATCATCATATTTATCCTTCTCCTTCTCCTCCTCCTCCTCCTCCTCCTCCTCCTCTTCCTCCTCCTCCTCTTTCTCCTCTTCCTGTACATCCGGTTTATTATCTATACCCAAAAAAATACAACAGAAGAAAAGAAAAAGGAAGAAAAAGTTAAAAAATAAATAAAATGGACGTAGACGGTAAGAAGAGTAAAAAAATAAAATAATAAAATAATGGACAGACAGGAAAACAGATAAACGATAAACAAAAATACAAAGGAAAATAAAAAAATAAACAATACATAACAAAAAAAAGGCAATAAACACGAAAGGGAAAACAAAAAAAAAGAAACGTGCCAAATGTGATGCTAAAGTTTCATCCGTAAAAAAAAACGAATTAAAAAAAAGAAAAACAAAAACAAATAATAAGACAATAGAGTAAAACAAGAAGTAAAAAAGAAAGAAAAAGAAAACATAACAAGAAACAATAAAACCGAAACAAGACCAATAATCCAATACTTCTCTACTTTATCATATTTTTCCGAATGTGAAATAAAGAACAAAAGAACAAAAAATAAAGAAAAAAACAAAGGGGACGGAAGAGGATGCTGAACAAGGGGAGATAAACAGGTGTGCCTCAGATTAATTAAGCGCAGCATCCTTACGTGTCCACCTGAGAGGAGAACACGTGGCCAACAGCTGATATGAGAGAGAGAGAGAGAGAGAGAGAGAGAGAGAGAGAGAGAGAGAGAGAGAGAGAGAGAGAGAGAGAGAGAGAGAGAGAGAGAGAGAGAGAGAGAGAGAGAGAGAGATATGGGGGGTAGGGGAGTGGTTTCAAGAGGAAGGGAGATAGGGGAAGAGGGGAATGGCATAAAAGGGGGAAGAGAGGAGAGCAATGAAACGAAAGAAAAATAAAAGGGGAGAAAGGGAAGGGGAGAAAAAAGAAAGGTTGATAGAGATGAAATAATACAAAAAAAAACAGGGGAGAAAGGGAAGGGGAGAGAAAACAGGGGAGAAAGGGAAGGGGAGAAAAAACAGGGGAGAAAGGGAAGGGAGAGAAAAAAAGAAAGGTTGATAGAGAGAGATGAAATAATACAAAAAAACAGGGGAGAAAGGGAAGGGGAGAAAAAACAGGGGAGAAAGGGAAGGGAAGAAAACATAGGGGAGAAAGGGAAGGGGAGAGAAAACAGGGGAGAAAGGGAAGAGAGAAAAAAAAGAAAGCTTGATAGAGATGAAATAATAATATAAGAAAACACGGGAGAGAATATGTGTGTTGCTAGATTGAAGTCGTGAAGCAAAAATTAAAGAAAAGAAGGAAAAAAACAAATAAAAAATGATAGTAAAGTATAAACAGGAATAACTATCCACTATTTCAGTTCCTTTATATTTTTTTTCAAACATTCAACAACGAAGAAAAAAAAGATATTGCAGAACTTTCCCTCACTTTTATTTTGCTTTCTTTTTCCTTTCCTAATTTTTTTTTCTTTTCTTTCATTTTTTTCTCTTTTTCTTTCTTTATTATCTCTCTCTCTCTCTAACACACCCCTCTCTCCCCCCAGGTACACACACACACACACACACACACACACACACACACACACGCACACACACACACACACACACACACACACACACACACACACACACACACACACACACACACACACACACACACACACACACAGGAAAGGCTGGGTGAATGTAGATATGGAGACGGGACTATCAGAGCCACAAAAAGGTAAATTCAAATAGGTAAATACACACACACACACACACACACACACACACACACACACACACACACACACACACACACGGCGTCACCTGGCCGCTGTCACATCCGCCCTGGAACAATTAACCATCCTCAATGAGCCAATTAGGTCGTTAACTACCAATTACCCGAGTCACGGCCCCTGTCCACGCCAATGACCTTCAGGAGCCAATGGGAGCCTCTCATTACCGCGGACCGTCAGCATGGGGCGGTAATTACCCTTCTGAGCTAATACAGAACCTTCAGCTTGGTCCCCCCCCCCCGAAATTAGGGATCATAAATCTCAAATACTCTTCTTTAGATGTGCATGCTAAAGAGAAAGTCCATCTTGGTTCTAAAAATATTCCAGTGGTTAAAATCGTATAATTGTATAAATGATTAAAAAATTATATATCTTAGTTTTAAAAATTCTTTCCTAATATCATAAGTCAAAAAAATTATCTTCTATATAGTTACATATCTTTAGGTTCAGTCCATTTAGCTCCAAAAATCTTTCTTAATGAATAATTCCCAGGCAGAACAAAAAATATATCTTACCGTAGTTCTAAGAAAGATATTCCTTGTGATAATAAATTCCTATAACTCTTCTCTTTATAGTTGCACATATATTGAAATCAAGTCAGTGTTAGATCTGAAAAAAAATGTCTGCGCTAATAATTTTCTAGACGATACAAAAAAAATCATCTTAGTTCAAAAGCCTTCAGTGTTTATGAATCTCTAAAACCCTCATTTATAGTTAGGTATCATCAAGAGGAGGGTATCAGGACACCTCTCCTCCCGTAATTGACCTCTCTTTCGGCCACCTCTTTGCATTCTCTTTAGGAGCAGCGAGTAGCGGGCATTTTTATTATTGTTTCCTTTTTTTGTGCCCTTGAGCTGTCTCCTTGCTGTAAAAAAAAAAAATTCAGCTCGTCAAATTAGCCAAGTGCGGTTGTCAAATTAGCCAAGTGCGGTTGTCAAATTAGCCAAGTGCAGTTCGTCAAATTAGCCAAGTGCAGTTCGTCAAATTAGCCAAGTGCAGTTCGTCAAATTAGCCAAGTGCAGTTCGTCAAATTAGCCAAGTGCAGTTGTCAAATTAGCCAAGTGCAGTTCGTCAAATTAGCCAAGTGCAGTTGTCAAATTAGCCAAGTGCAGTTCGTCAAATTAGCCAAGTGCAGTTGTCAAATTAGCCAAGTGCAGTTCGCGGTCCAAACACTACTGAATAACCACTCTCCGAAATCAATGGCCATCATCACATTACACTTGGAAGCTTTCAGTCCATGAAGTCATTACGTGATTATATTAACACGGCAGATTAGTTGAAATTACCCTCCATGAAAACACGCACCAATACTCGTTGGAGAACACACACACACACACACACACACACACACACACACACACACACAGAAAAAAAACTTATATTGCAAAACTCATATGATCCAACCTTTTCTTTTCCCCTTTCCCATTTTCTTTCCCCCCTTTCCCCTTTTCTTTCCCCTTTTTCCCCCTTAAAAACAATCACTTAACTGTTGGGTTCTATCTCTCAATTTTCTACCCATTAACTGTCTCTCTTTCTATATAAACAAACACGGGAAATAACAAAAACAAAACCTCTTATACAGAAAGATTCAGATACAATCTTCTCCCTTACCTTTCCCCCTTTCACACTTATAAACAATCACTTAACTCAAGGCTTCTATCTCTCATTTTTCTACCCTTGAACTGTCTCTATTTCTATATAAACAATCATGGGAGATCAGAAAAACAAAACCTCATACAGAAACACAAAAAAAACACTAACAAGATCAAAACTCCCCCTAAATCCCCCCTTCCTTCCCCATCCCTCTCCTCTTAAACCCCAAATAATAACCCCTCCACTCCCCCTTAGAAAAATAACTCCCATACACCGAAAAAATCCTCCCGGCACCACCCCCCATTGCGAAATAACTCTCCATATAACACAAGGGCGAGCGGGGGGTGAGTTATTAGGGGAATTTAGCCATTACGGGATCGATGACGCAAAGTGCAGGTGAGAGGCGACGCGGACAGGTAAATTGGAGGTAAATTGGGCACGCTACCTGGCCGCCGAGTGAAAAGGGAAACTCAATCTGAAGTGACGCTTATAACCGGGAAGAGAAGCAAGGGGGGGAGGGGAGGGAAGGGGGGAAGGTAGGATGGGGTTGGAAGGGAGGAGATGGGGGTGAAGGAAGGTGAAGGGAGGGAGGGAATGGTTAGGAGGAAGGGAGATGTGAAGGAAAAAGAAGGGAAGGGAGGGTAGAGAAGGAAAGGGAGATAGGAGAATGTAAGGGAGATAGGAGAATAGAAGAATAGGAATAGGAGAATGGAAAGGAGAGACAGAAAAAGGGAGAAGGGGAGGGGGGGGGGGATTACTGGAAAGGGGGAGATGAAGGAAAGAGGGAGAGAGGAGAAAGAAAAGGATGGAAAGAGAATGGTTGGGAAGAAGGGGAAGGTGGAGGAAATGGGAGAAGAGGGAAAGGAGAGAAGGGGAAAATGAACAACAATGAGAGGGAAAAGAAGGGAAAAATGGGAAGGGGGAGGAAAGAAAAAGGGGAAAAGAGAGGAAAGTGAAAGGAGAAAGACAGGAAAGGAGAGGAGAGGAAAGAAAAGGGGGAAAAGAGAGGAAAGTGGAAGGAGAAAGACAAGGGAAAGAGAGGAGAGAACGAGGAAAGGATACGAGAAAGTGGGAAAAGAAAATGAAAAAGAGGAAAGGAAAATATGAAAATACAACAGATGACGGTATATGGGAAAGGATGCAGCAAGGACAAAGGAAGAGGAAGAAGGGAACGAAAAGGGGAGAGAGGCTGAAGGGGAAGGAAAATAAAGAAACAGATGATGAAGGGAAGAGGAAGGGGAAGGTGGTATTTAAATGTAGGTTTAAATAAGAGGAAAATAAGGGGATGAAGGGGAGGGAAGTGTGGGAAAGGAAGGAAAGGAGAGGAAGGAAGGGAAAGAAGGGGAGGATAGACAGGAAGAAGAGGATGGGAGAGAGAGAGAGAGAGAGAGAGAGAGAGAGAGAGAGAGAGAGAGAGAGAGAGAGAGAGAGAGAGAGAGAGAGAGAGAGAGAGAGAGAGAGAGAGAGAGAGAGAGAGAGAGAAACAATGAGGAAGGAATGGAAGGGAATATATGGAGGAAGAGTTGAAAATAGATAGATAGATAGATAGATAGATAGATGGACAGATAGACAGAGAGAGAGAGAGAGAGAGAGAGAGAGAGAGAGAGAGAGAGAGAGAGAGAGAGAGAGAGAGAGAGAGAGAGCAAGACGAATGGAATAAATGAGACGTAACAAGGATAAAGGAAGGGAAGAAAGGGAGTGAGAGGGAGGAAGAGGGGGAGAGGGAGAGGGACAGGTGAGGGACAGGGCAGGTAAGGTAATTAAAGGTAAGTGCGTCGTGTGTCAGGTAAGGTTGGTATAATTTCATCACTCATTAAGCACTGCCACTCTCCCTCCTCCTCCTCCTCCTCCTCCTCGTCCTCCTCCTCCTCCTCTTGCTTCTGCTCTTTACGTTAGTGTTGTTGTTGTTGTTGTTGTTGTTGTTGTTGTTGTTGTTGTTGTGATAATGATGCAACTATTCTCATTATATATAATAGTAACACGTCTACTACTACTACTACTACTACTACTACTACTACTACTACTACTACTACTACTACTACTACTACTACTATTGGTATTTAATCGTTGTGCAATCACCCATTCTCTCTCTCTCTCTCTCTGTCAATGGGAGATTAAGTCAACGGCAGCGAAGCATATCAGAGGAAACAAACAGGAGGAGGAGGAGGAGGAGGAGGAGGAGGAGGAGGGAGGGACATAGGTAACCGTCCCTTGGGTTTGTGAAGGGGAAAGGAGAGGAAATTGGACAAGGGGTGTGAGAGAGAGAGAGAGAGAGAGAGAGAGAGAGAGAGAGAGAGAGAGAGAGAGAGAGAGAGAGAGAGAGAGAGAGAGAGAGAGAGAGAGAGAGAGAGAGAGAGAGAGAGAGAGAGAGAGAGAGAGAGAGAGAGAGATTACGAAAAAGAATCAAAAGAAAGAGAGAAAGAAAGAAATACAGACGAGGAAACGAAAGACAAAAATAAAAAGGAAAGAAAAAAGAAAAACAAAATAATAAAATAAATAATAAAATAAATAAGACAAAATAAGAAATAGATAAAGACAACATTACAAAAAAAAAACAATCAATTACTTAAGGGGAAAAAAACTCACCAAAAGAAAACAAATAAAGAAAAACAACAAAACGAAAATAAATAAACGAACAAGAAGTAAAGAAAGATAACAAGGGAAAGAAAACGGAATAAGGAGATAATGCGATAAATTGATAGAAAGAAGGAGATGAAGAAGAGGGTGATAAGAACATTACCTTGATTAGGGAGAGAAAGAGGGAGGAGAGGAGAGAGAAACTGGATTGTGGAGAGGAGGAGGAGGACAGGAGGAGGGAAGAGAAGGGAAGGAAAGGAAAGGAGACGAAGAGAAGAGAAGGAAAGGGAAGGAAATGGAAGTGATGGGAAGGGAAGGAGAGGAAGAGAAGGGAAGGGAAGGGAAGGGCAGGGAAGGGAACGGATGCGAAGGGTAGGAAAGGGAAGGGAAGGGGAGGGGAGAGAAGAAAAGGGAAGAGTAGGAAAGGGAAGGGAAGGGAAAGGTAGCGAAGGGAAGCTAAGGGAAAGGAAGAAAGAGCGGAAGAAGGGAAGGAAGAAAGAATGGAGGGGGAGAGAGAGAAAGAAGGAAATAGGGTTAGAGGGGAGAAAGAAAGGGAGGAGGGAGATAGAGAGGAAGAAAAGAGAAATGGAGGGATGGAAGAATGGAGGAAGGGAGATAAATCGAGATAAAAATAGAAGCATGGATGAAAGGGAAATGGAAGGAGAGAAAGGGGAGAGAGAGAGAGAGAGAGAGAGAGAGAGAGAGAGAGAGAGAGAGAGAGAGAGAGAGAGAGAGAGAGAGAGAGAGAGAGGAATGAAAATTGGTAAATCGGTTATCACAGCGAAGGAAATGTTACCAAATTATGCGTCTCTCTCTCTCTCTCTCTCTCTCTCTCTCTCTCTCTCGAGCATCAAAAAAAGAGATATGAGCACAAACAACTTGAAAACACCCACACACACACACACCCACACCCACACCCACACACACACACACACACACACGCACAAATAAATACACAACCAAACAAACAAACAAATAAACATCAACAACAACAAAATCTAACCCTAATCCAAGACCAAGACCAAATAAAGGAACCAAAACAATAGACAATCGAAAGCCTTTAAAATATAGACGAAAGGAACACCTTGGTGCCTCCTCCTCCTCCTCCTCCTCCTCCTCCTTCCCTTCAGCCTCAGGTGTGTCCATAAAGGTAAGCACAGGTAGGTATGGGAAAGGTAGATAATTGAAAGGTGCGGAGATTGAATATTAAAAGAAATTAGACGAAGATATGTATAGAATAAGGAAGGCAAGGTTATGTTTAGGGTTAGGAAGGTAAGGGAAGGTAATGGTTAAAATACTGATAGGTAAATAAAGGTATGGAAAATTTATGGTATACTTAAATTATTGAAATGTGCAAATATTGAATGATAAAAGTAATAAGCTGAATACATATTTTAGGGTAAGGAAGGCAAGAGTAAAAGTGAGGTAAGGATGAAATTAGGCCAGGTAAGTAAAGGTAACGAAAAATATAAGTTTGAAATTAAGTAGAAATTGAAAGGTTTAGAAATTGAACGTTAAAAGTAAGAAATCGAATATATGTTTAAGGTAAGGAAGGTAAAGGTTTTAGAAGGGTAAAATATTGACAGGTAAATAAAGGTAACGAAAAATATAAGTTTGAAATTAAGTAGAAATTGAAAGGTACCGAAATTGAATGTTAAAATTAATAAATCGAACATATGTTAAAGGTAAGGAACTGAAAGGTGAGGTACAGGTAAAATATTGATAGGTAAAGAGGCAAGGGAAATATAGGGTAAAAATTAGGCAGATGAAATACGTGGAAAATAAATATTGAAACTGTTAATTAAGACGAAGATAAGTTTAAGGTAAGGAAGGTAAAGGTGAAAGAAGGATGAAATATTGAAAGGTAAAGAGAGGTAAAGGGAAATATAAGTTAGGTAAAAATTGAAGGGCATGGAAATTGAATGTTGAAACTGTTAAGACGAAGATTAGTTTAAGGTAAGGAAGGTAAAGATGAAAGAAGGATGAAATATTGATAGGTAAAGAGAGGTAAGGGGAAATTTAATATAAGTTAGGTAAAAATTGAAGGGTATGGAAAATGAATGTTGAAACTGTTAAGACGAAGATAATGTTTAAAGTAAGGAAGGTAAAGGTGAAAGAAGGATGAAATATTGATAGGTAAAGAGAGGTAAAGGGAAATATAAGTTAGGTAAAAATTGAAGGGTATGGAAAATGAATGTTGAAACTATTAAGACGAAGATTAGTTTAAGGTAAGTAAGGTAAAGGTGAAAAAAGGATGAAATACTGATAAGTTAAGAAAGGTAAGGAGAAATATAAGTAAGGTAAAAATTGAAAGGTATGAAAATTGAATGTTGAAACTGTTAAGACGAAGATAATGTTTAAGGTAAGGAAGGTAAAGGTGAAAGAAAGGATGAAATATTGATAGGTAAAGAGAGGTAAGGGGAAATTTAATATAACTTAGGTAAAAATTGAAGGGCATGGAAATTGAATGCAAGAAGTAAAACCGCGAATACATATTTAAGGAAAGGTAACAACGAGGAAAGGATGAAACAATGTGAAGTAAAAAGAGTATAGAAAGAAAATTAACATATAAATAACAGATTGAAATGAGGTAAAGAGTCAAAAAGCACCAAGTAAATAAAAAGGCATAAGAAGAGTAAGCTACAGACAAGGCAACGAATAAATAGACAAGATATAGTGAAAGACAGAAGGAGAAAAAGGAGAGGTTGATAAGAACATATACCTTCAGGAGAGAGAGAGAAACAGGAAGGTAAAAATGAAATAACGTAAGGTAAGTAGCGTAAGGTGAGAAAAATGTTAAAAGTAAGATAGACATGTACTTGATGAAGGTAATAGGGGAAGGTGGAGTTGTTAGAGGAGAGTAGAAGAGAGGAGGAGGAGTAAGGGAAGAAGAAAAGGGAAAATTAACAAAAAAGGAGAAACAGTTGATGAAGAGAAGGGGAGGGAAGGGAAGGGATGGGAAGGGAAGGAAAAGGAACGGAAGCGAATGGCAGGAAAGGGAAGGGAAGGGAAGGAAAGGGAAGGAAAGGAAAGGGAAGGGAAGGGAACGGAAGCGAAGAGAAGGGAAGGGAAGGGAAAGGAAAGGGAAGGGGAGATAAATTGTTAAAGAATAGTAGGAGAGAAGGAGGAGTAAGAAAAGAAGAAAAGGGAAAATAACAGAAAGGTGAAACAGGTAGAAAGGGAAAGAAAAAGGAAAGTATACGTACAGTTCTGGTTGACAATAAGAGAAAAGATTAATGACAATTAGATACAAATTTACATAAGGAGACGAGAGTTCAGTAGAAGAAATAAAGAAGAATATAATCAACCCACTCCTGTTAAAATGAAGAAATGAAAGAGAAATTAAAAGGAAAACTAAATAATGGTCCTAAAAAATGGTCCCAGGTGTAAACGTAGGTACCTGTTGAATAGTAAAGGTAAATACAGCCCAGCACAGGTGAATAGGCGAGGAGAATGTTAATGGCGGGTGAAAGTAAGGCAAACAGGTGAGAGGGGAAGGGCGTACAGGTAAGGGGGGGGTGAGGGAGGGACAGGTGAACACAGGTAGAGTACAGGTAAACTTTGTGAGGGAAGGTAAACACACACGCTACCTTCATTATCACCTGAGAGAGAGAGAGAGAGAGAGAGAGAGAGAGAGAGAGAGAGAGAGAGAGAGAGAGAGAGAGAGAGAGAGAGAGAGAGAGAGAGAGAAATGCAGTACGTGTTTCTCCATATATGCTTTATCCTTCACTCTATTCTTCTTCTTCTTCTTCTTCCTCCTCCTCCTCCTCCTCCTCCTCCTCGGCAGTGAAGATGGAGATTCAGAGGAAGTTTCTCTCTCTCATTCGAAACTGTGTGTATTAAACTGTAGCACACTGTGTGTGTGTGTGTGTGTGTGCGTGCGAACTTTAGCCATTCCAATAACACACACACACACACACACACTCTAATACACGAACACCCATCAAAGAGCGAGAGAGAGAGAGAGAGAGAGAGAGAGAGAGAGAGAGAGAGAGAGAGAGAGAGAGAGAGAGAGAGAGAGAGAGAGAGAGAGAGAGAGAGAGAGAGAGAGAGAGAGAGAGAGAGAGAGAGAGAGAGAGAGAGAGAGAGAGAGAGAGAGAGAGAGAGAGAGAGAGAGAGAATTAAGAGGAGGCCTTCACACTGGCGGTATCCGAGGAAATTAATTTACATTCCACTCTCACCCCAATAACAATAATAATAATAATAATAATAATAATAATAATAATAATAATAATAATAGTGGGTTGTGGTGTCAGAAGCGAGCCGCGTCGTGGTATATTAATGAAACTAATGAAATGACAAACCTCCATTATCATTGTACACTCCGCTTCGCCGCAAAATTGATAAATATACATGAATAGATAAAAAGATTGATTAATAGATAGACAGACAGATAAACAGATAGATAGGTGAATAGATAGATAGATAAATGGATAGAAAGAATGATTGATTACAAGACAGATAGATAAATAGGTAGATAGATAAATAGACAGACGGAATGATTGATTGATAGACAGATAGATAAATAGATAGATAGGTGAATAGATAGATAGATAAACAGATATAGAATGATTGATTACTATACAGATAGATAAATAGATAGATAGATGAATAGATAGATAGATAAATAGATATAGAATGATTGATTAATAGACATATAGATAAACAGAAAGGAGAACACAGCAGAACACGAAAAAAATTAAAAACACTGAAAGACAGAAAAGTGGATAAATTTGTAGACAGAAAAATAAAGAAGAAAGAAACGAAAAAAAAATGTGAGTTTGACAAATAGATAAACAGATGAATAGAGAGAGAAAAAAAACATACGAGAAAAAAAAACATTAAAATAAGTTAGATAAAAGACTGATAAATATACATGAAGAAAAACAAGAAACAAAAAAAAACGAAGAAAGACAAAAATGAGAAAAAAAATAAATGAAACAGACAAATAGCTATAAACAAACAAACAAAAAAAAAAAACTGATAGATACATAAATAGACAAAAACCATATAAAAAAAAACACAAAATAAAACTGGAAAAAAACAAGAACACACAAAAAAAACATAAATCCTGAAAAATAAATAAACAGATAAACCAAAAAAAAAAACTAATCAAAACGTGAAAAAAAACAAGAAAACTACCAAAAAAAGACTAAATTGAGGCTTTAATATTTTACGCCCTGCAGAGAATGTTGCATAATCAGCGGGAACCTATTTAGTCATTAATATATACATTGATTTTTAACTACATTCATACCAAAACTAATTATGAATATGCATACATGTTTACCAGAGCGAGTGAGAGTAATAGTAGTAGTAGTAGTAGTGGTGGTAGTAGTAGTGGTGGTAGTGGTGGTAGTAGTAGTGGTAGTAGTAGTAGTAGTAGTAGTAGTAGTAGTAGTAGTAGTAGTAGTAGTAAGGAGACCAAAGATAGAAAATAAATATAAAAAAAAGGAAAAAGAAAGGAAACCAAAGAGGAAAGAAAGTAAAACCGAGAAATAAGAAAGTAAAACAAACATAGATTAGTAAAAAAGGTAAACAAGTAAAACAAAAAATATGAAGTAAAACAAACAGACAATAACGTAAAACAAAGAGAAAATAAGTAAAACAAAAATAAGAAGGAAAAACAAAAATAAATAAAAAAGAAAACATAAGATAATGAAGTAAAAACAAAAAGAAAATAAGCTAAACAAAGATCAGAAGGGAAAACAAAGATAAAAAACAAATAAAATAATAGAGTAAAAACAAAAATAAAATAAGCTAAAGAAAGATAAGAAGGGAAAACAAAGATAAAAAAACAAACAAATAAAATAATGAAGTAAAAACACAAAGATAACAAATTAAAACACAGAGATAACAAAGTAAAACCCGAGTCAAATTTTCCCACAACAATCACCTGAAATTTTCCCACACCAATTACCTGTCCAGAACACGACGTAACACAGGTGGCCTCGTTAAGACCTGTACCTGTATGCAAGGCTGTGTGCGTGGACGGTGCGGGCTGCATACACACACACACACACACACACACACACACACACACACACACACACACACACACACACACACACACACACAGGTTAATCACATACACCTCGCTATCTCTGTGTCCATGTTAGCACACATCTGGGCTTTATGACTCCAACACACCTGCCTGGACCTTACCTTACCTTACCTGCCTCTCTTTCCTTCCTTCCTTTGCCTCTTCCTTTCTCTTGTCTTCTCTCCTCTTCCTTTCACTGCTCTTCCTTTCTCTTTTATTTTTTCCTCTTCCTCTCCCTTCTCTTTCTCTTTTCTCCTTCCCTTTTCCTTTCTCTTCTCTTTTCCTCTTCTCTTTCGCTCCCTTATTTTTCTGTTTTCTTCTCTTTCATTCTCTTCTATTCTCTTTTCCTCTTTTCTCTTCCTTTCTCTTCTCTTCTCTCTCCTTTTCCTCTTCTCCTTCATTCATTTATTTTCTGTTTTCTTCTATTTCATTCTCTTCTACTCTTTTTTCTCTTCCTTTTCCTTTTCTTTTCTTCTCTTTTCCTCTTCTCTTTCATTCCCTTCTTTTCTTTTCTTTCATTCTCTTCAATTCTCTTTTCTTGTTTTTTTCTTCCTTTCCATTCTCTTTTCTTCCCCTTTTCCTCTTCTTTTTCATTCCCTTATTTTCGCATTTCTTCTCTCTTCCTCTTCTTTCGTTCCCTTCTTTTCTCTTTCTTCTCCTTTACTCTTTTCTTTCATTCCCTTATGTTTCTCTTTTCTTCTCTTTTACCCTTCACATTCATTTCCTTCTTTTCTATTTCTTTCCCATTCCTCTTCTCTTTCAGTCCCTTATTTTCTCCTTTCTTTTCTTTTCTTCTTCTTTCGTTCTCTTCTTTTTATCTTTCTTCTCTTTTACTCCTTCTCCTCTTTTCTTTCATTCCCTTCTTTTCTTCTCTTTTACTCTTTTCTTTCATTCCCTTCTTTTCTCTTTTCTTCTCTTTTAAACTTCTCTTCATATTTTCTCCTCCCTCCCGACCCCCTCGCACACCTTTACCCTCTACCCTTACACCTGTCCTTACCTCGACTCTCCTCATATACCTGCCTTCTACTTCCCATATACACCTATTTCCACACCTGCAAACCTGCCCACACACGTATCCACACCCTCTCATACCTCTCCACACCTGCCCCCTCTCTCACACACACCTGTTATGATATTATCCACTTATGTTCACCTCACCTTTCCACACCTCACAACACAACACACAACACAACACAACACACACACACACTCACACTCACACACACACACACACACACACCTGTTTGCTATGCACGAGCCCGCACACACAAACAGGAAAACAATCTTCGAGGCCCAGGTGGTCTTGTCGGGATGCTGTACGAAGGTTACTGTGCAGATAAGGGGGAGAAGGGGGGAGATGGGGAGGCTGAGGATGCTGTGGGAGTTGAGAGGAAGGCTGGGGGGGGTAGGGATAGTGAGGGTTGGGAGGGGGGGGAAAGCTGAGGAGATGGGGAGGGTGGAGATGCTGGGGGGAGATGGGAAGGATGCCGAAGAGGTTAGGAGATTGGGGATGCTGGTAAAAGGATTGGGAGGTAGTAGGGTGGAAAGGAGATTGGGGAGCTTGTGATGGTGGCAGGGGGGTGAGAGGGAGGTTAGGGATGAATGCTGGGGAGGCTAGAAAAGATTAGGGGAGAAGGGGAAGCTGGGGAGGTAAAGACTAGGGAGGCTGAGGGTATAGATTTCGGATGCTGGGAGAGATAAGATGAAGAAATGAATGGAGGAAATCTAACATAAGAACATAAGAACATTGGGAGACTTCAAGAGGCCGATAAGAACAAAAGAACATAGGGAGACTGCAAGAGGCCGAACGGGTAATAAAAACACGATATTGAAGGTTCCAAATGAAGGTCAGAAAGATTTATAGTAGAGGAAGGAACATGCACCATAACCTGACCTAAGGAGTTGCCATTTGTAAGCTGTCTGGCCGCGTGTAGTCTCATTGTATCATTGTGTTGGGTTAATATTGTCTTGCATAAAGCACAGTGGTCGTTAGGGAAGAGATGTGTGCTTATAATGGGAGGATATGAAGAGGGTGTGAGAGGAAGGGATGTTAAGGATGTGGAAATGGATGTGTAGTGAAGGGTGAGGGAGAAGAGGAGGAGGAGGAGGAGGAGGAGGAGGAAAGAGTGTCAGAGTGGATAAGAGATGTAAGAGTGTTAGACATGGAAGAGGAGGAAACATAAGAACATAAGAACGTAAGGAGTCTGCAGGAGGCTGGTTGGTCTACACAAGGCAGCTCCTGTAATCCTAGCCCCACCTCACCTCACTGTCCATGACTGTATCCAACCTCTTCTTGAATGTATCTATGGTATTGGCACCCACAACATGACTGCCAAGCCTGTTCCATTCATCCGCCATTCTATTTGTAAACCAATTCTTGCCTATGTCTTTGTTGAATCTGAATTTATCTAACTTAAATCCACTGCTACGTGTCCTACCTGGTTCTTTAACCAAAACAAAATGAAAAAAAGTAATAAAAACAGCAATTTTTAACCGAAACATGGAAACAGGAAAACAGGCAACAGAACAGAAGGAAGAGGAAACATACAAACACCGAAAAACGGGCAACAGAAAGACTGTCAGAGAAGATGTGATAAAGGAACGAAGGGAGGAAGAGCATTAGAGAAAGAGGAGGAGGAGGAGGAAACATGGAAACAGGAAACCAGGCAACAGAACAGAAGATAGAATAGGAAAGGCGTGATAAAGGAACGAAAGGAGGAAGAGCATGAAAGAAAGAGAAGGAGGAGGAAGAGGAAACATATAAACATTGAAAAAAAGGCAACAGAAAGACAATGAAGGTGATGAAGATGAGGAGGAGGAGGAGGAGGAGGAGGAAGAGGAGGAGGGGGAATGTAACGGGAGCAGGTTTTGAGAATGTGTGTGTGTGTGTGTGTGTGTGTGTGTGTGTGTGTGTGTGTGTGTGTGTGTGTGTGTGTGTGTGTGTGTGTGTGTGAGGGAAGGGGCAAAGTTAGGCTCGGACAGGTGTATACACGAGTTAATGGTGTGTTAGGCAATGGTTTACTCTCTCTCTCTCTCTCTCTCTCTCATTGTTATACACACACACACACACACACACACACACACACACAGGTAATTACTTTTCTCGTAATCGAATAAGTGGCAACCCTCTCCCCCTCTCCCCTTCCTCCCCTCCTCTCCCCCCCCCTCTTTCCCCTCTTTCCCTCTCTCCCCTCCCCTTCCCTCCCCCACTTAACCTTTCCCCCCTTCCTCCCTTTCCCCTCCTCCCCTCTCCCCGTCTCCTCTTTCCTCTCTTTCCCTCTCTCCCTCCCCCTTTCCTCCCCCAATTAACCTTTCCCCCTTCCTCCCTTTCCCTCCTCCCTCTCTCCCTGTCTCCTCTTTCCTCTCTTTC